>NC_072452.1:8771496-9073996 GCF_027596085.1 Anoplopoma fimbria | reverse complement strand
GTGATGCTATTGTGGCGTAGCGACAACCCCAGGGCCCCCTTGTCCACACCATCTGGGGGTGCCTGAAGCCCCTGGGTGTCGCAGTAGAACTGCAGGTCCTCACAGCGGCATTTTTGAGGGCAGGTTGTGCACGATGCAGGAGGCAGCAGGCACGCTAGGAGCATGCTGATCACACACAGACACAGAGCCGCTGGTGCAGGTCCCACCAATGGCCACCTTGAATGGAAACCTGGGTGGGTTCAAAGATAACAAAATGAACTGTGGGGCGGGAAAGCTTATCTCTGCAGAGCACTTATTACTAATTCATGGTGACGATTGTGCTTTTCCAGTGTGCTCTGCTTTTCCCCCCAAACATGCTGCAGTTTAGATATTTAACATTGACAACTTTCACAATGTACGTAAACATGATTTCTTTGCGCTTAGCTTTAATAGAGATGTCATTTAGTTTGGCTTTTAATGATCAATTACATACATGAGCTGGACTTTGTTTCCACACCCTTTCTATTTATATATAGCCTATTTTGTTCATATTTCGTGCTCTGTAATTTGTCTTAAATACATATTTTTCTGCTGATTTCCGTCAATCATCATTTATTGCGTATGTTTCCCCCCCCCTTTTTTTCTTTACCATCGCAAATATGCAGATGTCCCTTTTGAATTCTTAGTTTTTTTTTTTCTTGAGTCATCTTCAGCACTTAAGAGGTCTGCCATACAATACAAATGGTGTATATATATATATATATATATATATATATATAAATATATATATATATAAATGGTATATATATATATATATATATATATATTCCCAACTAGTGTTTCCGTGTAGAAGGAAAAATGAAGGACAATTGCGGTAAATAGACTAGGCTGAAGAGCTTTTAGTCCTTAGCCTCCCTCTTACTTGTATTCCCTATTCATGTCCAGACCTTCCATATAAAAGGACTAACTTACCCATTCTTTTGTGCACATCGGAGGCTGCATTCAACTGTCCTTTTCCGCAGACTCTTGGAGCAACCAGATGGAAGAAGAATCCAAAGGGAAAAAACCCTTTTGAGTAAGCACAAAAGGAATCAGCCTCTTTGGAAATAAAGCGATTCTGAGCCCACCCAATTGAAACAAAATATAAAATTCCATGTCCCGAGCGGATGTTTATTCCCGTGGTTTTGGTCAGAGTCCTTTAAAATCCAAGCTCAAAGAAAGGGTCGAATCTTTTCCTTCATCTTACGAATCCTGGAAAATAAATATTTATACACATTCTTTTTTTTTTTGAAGTTGATCAGTTGCATCCAGAGCGACTCCGGTGAACAGACCCCCCCTCCCTTCCTCTCCCTTTTTTCTTTTTCTTTTTTTTACCCTTTTGTTTCCCTTCCACCGCAATGATGTCAGCTCAGATGGTTAATTGAAGATCAAGCGTTCCCTTTTCCTGGCCGTGCTCTTCCAACCCTAACTTGTTGATGGCAGCCAGAGATCCTGCTTCCGACGCCGGCTCAGTCTCGGCATAGCCTCTGCAGAGCTGTGAGCGGAGCCCTCGTCTGCTAGCTGAGACGCAGGGAGAGAAAAAAGCAGAGCGGGGAGCCAGGGATGTTATTCTGTGCTTTTTGTTGCAGCCACTCACTGCTACAGAGTGGTGGCAGCCTGGCGTCGATCATCACTACTGTTTCTCTCTCTCTTTCTCTCTCTCTCTCTCTCTCTCCCACACTCACAAACACCCTCTCACTCTCTTGCTCAGTCACTTGCTCTCTGCCTCATACGCACTGCTTGTGCACCTCAGTCTTCCTCCACCTCCCTCTTGCATCCTCACTTCCCTCCCACTGGCTCGTCACCATCAGAATATTGATATCTTGAACGTGTTGCGGCAGCTTGCTGTTGAAATTAAACACAGCTGTAAATCTCCGCCTCGCCTTGCCGCTGTTATGCATGCGCCTGTGTATGAACGCATACCAGAGACATACACAAAACATATAAAATACATGAAGCTCATTATAGTTTGAAACATGTGGCTCCAGACAACATCAACATGTGCATGGGTGAGCAAAGATGTGCTGCTTTCCCTTATCTCTGTACAAGAGCGAGCATGCTATAGGAATGCTTCGGTAGGATGTCTGGCATATATTCATAATTTACATATCCTGAGCAGTGCTGGCATGTGATGTATGGCCAGCTGCTCTGAAGCTAAATTAAGCTGGCTTTTAACATGTAATAGACCAGACCGAAAGCTTTCTTCACTTTTCTTAACCAAAAGGTGATATCAAAGAAACTAAATGCTGTTTTAAATGTTTTAGTGTTTTTTATTTTTTTTTTACTTTTGGCAAATTTAGTTTTATTTGTGGTTTTTGTTCAAAGGATATTTTTCAGCTCTAGCTAGAGTGCTAAACAGAATGAGATCTCTCTACTTCAGTGCATGAAAGTGCTGACTTTTCCTTAATTATTTAATGTGGGTGGAGATGGATGTGAGGTTAATTTCAATTAACTAGATCTGATGCAGCCAAAGTCTAGATACAGGAGAGAATATGAAGCACTGATCGTGATGACTTCGGCACTTTAACACCTTCTTTTCCACTCAAGCATCTCTTACCTAAACATGACCTCAGATTGCTTGAGCCCCCCAGGCCACCATGTCTTATACTTGTACATTACTTTAACTATAACTAACTAAAACAAGTTCTCTATAATTCAAATCTGTATTTGTTTGGATAATATGGAAATCATGTTACTTAACTTCTACTTCCTAAATAATTTGGTTTCATAATTCTCAGGTTTTAGGACAACACATGCATCTGGCTGTGACTTTCCAGGTCACTTGACCGGCATGCTGCTGTCATTCTCCACATTTATTGGGGTAGACTTCATCTCCCGCTGGGACTTTTCTGCAGAATGTGAGCGTAGAAATCATGGGGGGGCATGAGGGATATTCCCTCCACTCTGTGTGTACTGGCTTCCCATTTGTAATTCAAGATGTTTAACAAGCATTTTTTAAAGCAAAGTGAACATGCTGAATTATCACAGAACAACATCATAGAGCTCTGTGATAATTTGCCACTTGAAGCATATTTTGATTCCATTGGATTTTTCCATAATCCAGTGGACCAGTGGTTTGGTGCAAAAGCGAGGTTCCTATATCTGTCCTAAAGGAGATGGATAGAGACTTGAGTATCATAAAAGATGCCGCAGAGAAACTGCCTCCATGATAAGCACCTGAAGAAGTGCTTTTGAACCCTCTGGCGCGGAAATGAAATATAGGCTAGGCGTGAATAAAATAGGATTGAGAGAGTAGGGGCAGAGCAGACTAAAGTCCTACCGAAGCACTGCATCCAACCAGCACAAAATCACAGGGGATTAGAGCCGTAGGAGCTCCCCGGCTCCTAACTATGTACACAACCCCCCAATGGGCAAAGGGCAGTGGGGGATGGGGCAGGTCAATGCCACCACCATCCATGGTGTTATGTCGCAGTTGATTTGAGCATTATAAGGGGGGATGAACAGCCCAGAGACCAACTGGTTCTTTGCCTTTTCTCTGTTGCCCTTTGCCGTTCATCAATTTTTGCTCTAATTGCATTATTCTCCAGTGTCTGTCCATCTATCCGTCCCTCACCCGCTCTTTCGTTTCTCTCCCTCCATCTCTCCATCATTCCTGAGAGTTTTTAGATTTTTTCCACGTTTCGCTTGAGCAGTTTGCAGAATGCGGCTGAACATCTCTCTGCTCTCAGTGGGGGCCAGCATTTAGGGCTTTGACGGCTGCATAATGTTAAACTGTGTGACTCCTGCCAACGGTGTTGCCATGTGTAGTAAATTGTAACCTTTTAATCAACACACATTTCTCAGTGAGTATGAGAAAGATGTCCCTGTGGGGAAGAGATTAGAGTATTACTTTCAGTGTTACTTTACATTATTAGTGCTCATGGTGATTAACCTTTTTTCTGCTGCTTTTAATTTATGAACAAAGAACAGACTAATAGTGTTTCCATGGTTTCTACTAGCGGTGGACCGATTAATCGCTTTGGCTGATTAATCTGGCAGTTGGGATGTTTAACAAACTATCTTTATCAGTGGAACTGGGCTCCAATAGTAGCCAATGGCTATACATGCAGGGACATACAGTACATCACTGTTCTACATAGAGGCTCCATATACATAATTAGCGCCACTTTTGCTCTTAATAATAACCTAAACAACTGTTAAACACACCATAAAATGGCACTACCTTTAATTTCAACAATTCTTACTGATGTTGGCCTATTAAGCCTCAGAAAAACACGTGTGTGATATTGTGCTATACAAATAGCTTCTTGCATCAGAAAATGATTTTGGCAACAGTGGATAAAAAAATTCATGAAAAACACCAAGACAAAGCTAGAATAAGAATCAGTTGTTAGAATAAAGGCATCTCAGTGCTGCTCACATCTATCTCATTAAGAAACTAGAGCCTGCGTCACAGGTTGACTTTGTTGGTTTACTGTTATATATTGTACATAGTTCTGTACGGTTTTCCTGTAGAGGGCTGTGGGTGCAGGATGGCTTGAACAGGATTTGGTTAGTCTCTTTTGATCCCTGCATGAATAAAAACTCTAATTTAAATGCAGTTTGCAACAGCAGCAATTAAAAGGGTGTGGTGCCCATGAATTATGGCACTGATATAGATGCAAATCAGCTGTTTTTTAACCCAAAGCAGCTGTGCCTTTTACTGATGCAGGCTTTAAGTGTGTGTGTGTGTGTTTATTATTAATTGAAACTGTTGGCTGCCGTTTGTTTGTGTGCTCACTGGTTCGCTCTCAAGGCAATCATTTAGGAAATGATTCCAGTGTTTCAACAAAGGGCAATGTGGCAGCTTTTGACAGCTGGTCTACCACAATGGTTTACAATAAATACAAGGATCACAAATGGATCTGGATGAGTATCTGCCAAGCCCAACAGAAATTTAATGTGAAGATCACTTTTGGGCTCTTACTGGAATGTTTTACATATAAAACATGTATACATATACAAATTTAGTTTCTCCAGAACCTGACAGCATAATATATTGACCTTTTATGTTCCTGAAACATTTTTGTCCTTTTCCATCTGACAGCAACCAGCAGCCAAAAAAAGAAAAAAATGCCACAAATTGCTGTTCTTTTTTGGAGAAACTACATCAAATTCAACAATTTTAGGCAACAAACATATTCAGCAGTTCCTATCCAACTACCTTAATAGTCTAAAAAAAAAGCTTTACTAAAAGACGGAACACACTGTACATTTTGAAGCCACATTATGTATGCAGAATTGTTCCTGTAAATTGAATCTGAAATGTATAATCATCATTGTGTGTTATACAAGCACCCACAGCAAATATGTTGAAAAGTTGTTTTCATTGCACAATGCTAGTCACTAATTCGTCTTTCATTCTTCATGTTCCAGGCTGGACGGAAGGACAGGAGTGATGCTCTGAACACAGCCATCGACAGGATGACTAAGAAGACCAGAGACCTTCGCAGACAGGTAATTATTCTTTTTTTGGGTCAATCATTGTTTTCCATTTTGTCTTCATCGTGCACATAAACTGCTCACTGAGCTTTTATTGTAAAAACAAAAAAAATCAATGTAATTTTTCCATGTTGACATGGTCTGCTATTGGTTTAACATTAGGCAACAAATGGCGTGGATGATCAGGTTACTTGACCATTTTTATAGTCATAGCAAAGCCAGCACACCATGTGAACAATTGTGGAAAGAAACACTCACTCATCTTTCCAAAAATATTCAGCCAACAGCAATCAATTGAAGTCAGTTGGTGTGCTCCCCATGGTGTTGCTCACTGTTATTTGTGGCTGTGCTCACCAGATGTGTCAGGTTACGTAGAAATGTGCGTGTATAATTGTGTGTTTTAAATATGTCTGCACAGGGGATGTATTATTTTTAACAGTGCCTTTTTTAATTTCTTACCTCACAGCTGCGTAAAGCTGTAATGGACCATGTGTCTGACTCTTTCCTGGAGACCAATGTCCCCCTCCTGGTCCTGATTGAAGCTGCCAAGAATGGCAACGAGAAGGAAGTCAAGGAATATGCACAGGTGTTCCGTGAGCACGCCAACAAGCTGATCGAGGTAATGTAATGTTTTGAATGCCTTCCGAGTCAAAACCTGGTGTGACCCAAACCCAGAAAATTCATATTTTTCTTTTCCTTCCCACCAGCTATGGACATTTTTGCTTAGTTTGTAGTAAACATCATCCAGCTTCTCTGCTTTCTCTCTGTGGGTTTGTTCTTAGAGATTCCCCTGTGATACAACTTAAAGATCACAGTGCCTCAGGAAGCAGCAATCTGGGATCTTTTTCCCCTAATGAAAACAAAGATGTAAACATTGAAGTTATTTTCTCTGGTTGCTGTCTTTGTCTTTCTCTCTCTCTCTGTGTGTGTGTGTGTGTGTGTGTTTGTGTTTGTCTCTCTCTCTCTCTCAAGCAAACACACACATTTAGTAAATAGAAGGTGATGCTGACTCTAATCTGATGCTTTCGTGAGCAGACAAGCCAGACGTTGCTGTGTGGTCACAGCAACAGATCACATTTTTAAGCAGAACCAAAGGAATGGAATAACCACAACTCAAGGATAAGTGCTACCTCTGGGAAACTGTTGTCCTTGCCACAACAGATTGATGTTCCATTTCTTATTGGACAACACCACATGTGTGCTTGATGCTTGCAAAGATAAATATCTTAAAAGGAGCCTAATGCATCCTGCCTCTTACCCCTCTCTGTGGTGGGTCTCATGTCTCAACAGAGGTGCTTGTTGCGGGATTTCTTGTCTCCAGCGCTGTATACATAGCAAAGACAACACGGATACAAGGGGGGAAGGCAAAGTGTTGGACTTTGATGGGTAACAAGCTGACAGAAACCTGAGCGATCCTCAGTAGTGGTATTTCCTTCAATTTCTTGAGTGTCTGTGTCAGAGCATGATATGCTGACATTTGAAAGTGACTTCTTCCCATGGGCAGATGACCATGAGTGTAGCCGGATCAGTTGGGCAGTATAAGCATTCACTGGGGAAACCGCTGAAGCATCAGAGGGAAAAAGGAACACTGGGGAGCAGACCCTGAAGGCCTGAGTGTCAGAAGTGGCATTAAAGCATGACATTGGTAGACCCCTAATGCTCAGGCACTATAGCGTGTATCTGCTTATAACACTTGGATGGGATGCACAAAAAAGCCCAGCTCTGATTAAAAATGACTTGTTGGGTATGAATGTCATTAAAGTGATTGACATTGAAATGATTGAATCATTTCTTAGTCCTCTATTTAACGCAGTTGGATGTGATAGAGTTGTGTGTCGATTGAAGCATAAAAGATAAAATCCCTAAATGTGTTTTTCAACTGTCAACAAAAACAGTCCTGAATAATATAATATAAGCTGGACTGAATCATATCGTATGAATCATACTAGTGGATGATAATGATAGTTTTCACTATCTTCATGTAAAGTGGAACTAAACTGCTAGTTCGGTCTAGTTTTAACTAAAATATCCATCAGCAGAGGTAACTTTTGTCACACTTGAATTAGGAACGGTGGTGACATATTTATTTAAATTTCCTTTTACTTTACTATATAGCCGTTAGCGCAATAAGAATTGTTTACATTCTGCAACTGGTTCATGCATTCTGATTTCTTCGGATATTGAATAATTTTGTGCTGCCAAGCAAACCCTATAGTAAGTGAAGCCTTCAGTACAAACATTTGGCATTCAAATGTTTTAATTTTATTGTATATGTACTCCTGACTGTAGAATAAGACACCAAATACCTTTAATGAAGGCAAAGTCGTGCAAAAAAAACAACTGTGATATACCGTGAAACCGGCAGAATCTTAGAAAGTACCATGAAACGGATTGTAAGTCGTACCACCCAGCACTATCTCAAGGTACGTTCAGATGCTAACTGAATTCTAAAGGTGCCGAGACAACCTCAAAGTGCAATGCAGTGACTTGAGCACATGCTCCCAGGGTGTCGTCATTCTTGCCCTAGTAATTTGAGGCAAAGGTTGGTCAGCGGGGCTTAAACGTGGTGATTATGTCATCAGCAAAATGACAAATCCATACTTTTTAAGAAAAATGAAATCCTGTTTTAGGGTTTCAGTAACAAATGTCAAGTTCACCACCTTCTTGAGTAACTGTCACAGTAGTACTCATTACTTGGATTATATTTTATTGTTAATATTTAAATTTGCAGGAGATGCATGCCATAATGCCTTTGTTGTAGCTAAGAATTGCAATGTTTTTAGGAGAGCTTAATGTTGCATTTTTATCATTTTAAATTAACCGATTTTTAGCATAAGCTGATATAACTGCCAAAGTAAACGGTACTGTAAGTTGCTCTGGAAAAGGTCCTCTGCCAAACTCTATAGATTGAATGTATGGAGTTATGATGTCAAGAGCGAGGAGTAATAAAATGTTTGGTTGTTTATCACATAAGTAATGAATATGTTGTAAATGCAATATGTCCCTTACTCAGAAAACTCAGGACCAGCAAGTGCCACAAATCTGTTTGTATGACATCATGAGTTGTGTATGTGAAGGCAGCCTAAAGGCAAATGGTCCATTAGCTCACACACATTTGTTTGAAAGCTATATTATTACTGACCCACATTTATTAGGAGGCCCCCTTTAAGCTCCTCCCCTACCCTTGTTTGTCAGAACATCATGCTTTGAAACCTGGTATTATTTTTATCATTTTTATAATGCATAATTACAGGTTTTATAGTTTCATTTAATTGAGGTGTCAAATCCTGCTTCAATGCACTTTATGTAAGCTATCAGACAGCAGCTTGTAATGTATCATGACCAAGTTCACTTCTCTAAATTATTCTCTAAACAAAAAAATATTCCACATTGCATTTATAATCTATTCACTTTGATATTATCAGGTGCGATAGGTGTGCACCTCTGTGTCTGTCCACTGCTAATCTTGCTTTCTGCTGCAGCAAAGTGCTGATTATTTTTGGTGCCCGGTCGCTGCTGCATGCTCAATAAACTCTTGTGGTTCAGTGACTCACCATCATCGTTGTTTAAGAGCAGTGCTTTTGCTTTTTATGCATTAAAAACAGCTCCTTTTAATATTTTTATTTTGCATGATTGTAGCCGCTGACCCGCATTGTTTGCTGCTCGTCTTTGAGTTTGAATAAAGTGTGTTTAGCGACGCCTTACAGCCCATTGGTGGCTACACTGGGGCTTAGCCAATTGTGGGTTGTTTTCATTAATCTACACACTACAGCAGTGGTCGTTGCAGACGGACCTGGCAGAGATCTGAGTGCACCTTTCTCGTTCCTAATGTTATTAGACTGTGTTCAAATGTAGACACGTATGAAAGGAAACTATGGCAATGAATGTTCATACTGCCATTTGTCGCAAAATCCAATGGTTAAGTGTTTTTCATGTCCCATGTTGCTTGGCATTTTTAAGCAGAGAAATTCATCATCTTAAGAGCAGGGGAAAAATAGACTGAGCTGTTGCCTGGGTGCCCAGGACGATGTGGAGATTTGAGCACACAGTTGGCAGAGGAAGAATGTAGTCTAGAACAAACAGCTGAATATATATAGCTAGCATCTGTAATGTCCTCATGTAATGTCTTCTTTGAGCCTTTCATCCAGGCAAAGGCATGGTAGGGACATTAGATGGAGGATTAGTTTACATTATTTAGACAAGTTGATGTTTCCTCTGAGTGCACATTCTGTTTTGATTATGAGCTTTGGAGTTAAAAGCCAATAAGTCAGAGATTTGATGCATGACAAGTCAAGATGCAGGGATGCCTCCATTGAGGTGTGACCAGTGATCCAAAGGAATAGTGTAATCAGTGGTGGAAATAGCTAGAACTGCAATTTTTTACACTGTGCCAAAAGCTTGTTTTTAATGCATAGAAAGCAGAAGCAGACAAATAGCCTAATATAATAAGATGTGTTTACATTTCTTTATTTAATTTGATAGATAACTCAATGTTGAAGTCTAATGCCTCCTGCATTAAAATCGAATATATATATTAGTGTTAGCTGAATTCTTCATCCTTGAATGGCTTAACTTTTATCAAGTTTCCAACCTTTTTTATATGGAGAGCTACTAAAAAAGAAATACAGCTACAGATGTTTACCTCTGATTTTATTATAACAATGATGACATTGCATATTTAGCTTCCAAAACACATCCCCCCCCTCCTCCTCCTCCTCCTCCTCCTCCTCCTCCTCTCCTCTCCTCCTGTCCTCTCTCCTCTACTGGCAGCCAAGAGGAATTATTTATGATCGGGTATCTAACCCTGTTTGGCTATACATCCACGAGCGTTCTGTCTGCATTTTCTCAGCATTTCAAAGTTGGTTCATTAAGAAGGATACGTATTATCTATCATAATATCTGTGACACACTGTGAATCATTGAACCTGCTTTTATTGTATAATATGGGAAATGATGAGATGGTAGTGGTAAACGTGTTCGTCATGTCGTCTTTTTAAGTCTAATATCCATAAACATAGTATTCAATATCCATCTTGTTACACATAGAATCACACACAGCATTTCTACTAAGCCAGTGTGCACTGAATGGTCGTTAAAGAGATAGTGTGGTAAAAACGATACACCGTGATAAAGCCATGGGGATAAAGTTTATGGGATTGTCCTTCTTGGTGTATCTGCCTAGACAGCATAATTGAATCACTGGTCCTTACCCATCTCAATTCATTGTCATTGAATGGAATGTATATTAGTGCAGGAGTTTAGGTTTATATATCTTTGTAGCCTAATAAAACGGTTATTGTGGGGTTTTTTTTTCTCTATGGAAAGAAAGTATGAATTAAAACTGGTGCATTTAGATAATTGTTTTGCACTGATTTATTAAACTCTGACTCTGCTGACACTTTAAAAAAAAATGGTTTGGTTACAGGATGGCCAGTGGGAAAACATTACTTGACTTTAGGGTCGAATTTTCTTGTTTGGCTTCCTCCACAGTGTCTTTATGCTCAAATGGCTGCCCTCCCAGTGGTGTCACGCTGTGAGTTAGAGAAGGCTTATGTGAAAGATCATGAAAGTGAAAAACGCAGATCTCCCCATAAAGTGCCCGTTTCTCTTTATATAACCGGCTCTCTCAACCTTCCACTGGTGTTGCTGGATTCTCTCCCTGTGGTCCCTGCATGTGTTTGCATAGGGATGTAGGATGTTTTATATCAATGTTTCAGTGTGCTTCACCAGCACAGTGGAGTAAGTGCTCCTCATCAGCAAAATTGCTAAGGAAATTGTGAGGTTGGGGTCGGCATCTTCTTGTGGAACTGAGTAGACGGACGAGGAGGCGAGGAACTTCCGCGTTCATTCACACTGCCACTCTCACACCCAGTGATGCATTGCACCACCAGGGCTTTCATGGAATTATTTTCCTTATTATTTTCATAGATTTGCCCCACATTTAATATAATTTTATCTACCAGCTTAAATCTGGAGATAACAGACCCCAGTAGAGTTCATTAGGCCAAACATGAGCAGTCAGAAGATCACACGGGTTCAAAATAAACCTCATTAAACCTATTAAAAATGAATACCCGAGCTGTGCATTAATAAACATTCATTTTGATCAAACGCAACTTTCTGCTTTATTGTGAATGCATGTACTGTTTAAATGCACAACTGACAGTTCTGTTGCACAGTTTTATAATATTATGGTATAAATCTGATCACTGCTTATGTTGCTGCGTGACCCAGATCTCAGTGATTTAATTATTGACTAAAGTCTGACAGATTCATTGCTGAAATTACAAAAAGAAGACCCAGGTTGTTTAAAAAAAAAAAAAACCCCAACTTTCAGCGCTTGTTCCTGCTGTAGTACAATCAAGAGTTGTTTTTTGCTTTATGTTTCTGCACATTTTCTGTCCATTGGATAATCCCTCTTTGGCAATGTTCCTCACATCCCAGGCATTCTGTTTCAGCATTGTTGCCAGCATATCCCTACCAACAAATGGGAATATTCAAAGTCTCTTGACCTAAATTTTGTGAATATGAGTAGATGCATAATGTTACCCCGGAAGATGCTAGAATATTTAGATATGGTTGTGCGAGAGCATGATTTGTTGGTCAGTACAAGAAAATATACTCACAAACCATAAACGTGTGCAGCCAGAAGGAAGACTTGCTTAGCTCAGCACTCCAGTTCTCACTCATTTTTTAAAGTGTCAGGAATATTTCCCTCTCTGATCAGGGAGCGTAATGGCAATCTGGCAGCCTCGTGATTAAATCACAAATAACAACGTCTTTGAGTCTCCAGCTACAACCATTTACACTTGGAGGAATTTACTAGTTTTTGGAAACGAATACAAAATTTGTATTTTATCTATTCATTCAACAGCTTAGCTTTTGTCCCCCCATGTTGTCATATTGTGTCATTTTGCAGCTTTATAAATTAATCCTCAGCTTTGGGTTGATATTCCACAGGGATTGGTTGTACTGCAGAGCTGCTCTATTTCTGATGGATAAATTCATTATGGAAGCTTGGGTTTGGGATGCTTCTCTAAGATTAAATGTGCTTTCTTTGTTCCTCTCTAAATAAGACTCTGTCAGTCTGTGGCTAACAAGGAGATGTGTGTTTCCTGTTTAGGTGGCCAACCTGGCATGCTCCATCTCCAACAATGAAGAGGGAGTGAAGCTGGTCCGCATGGCAGCGTCTCAACTGGAAGCTCTTTGCCCCCAGGTAACTGGCTGTTTTGCACCCAAATTCCACCCACCTCATTGATTGTTCACCTCTTTGGGAGACTTCCACATTGTCTTTTAATACAAGCACTAGGAGTTGCACTAATTAAAAACAAATTGAAATCGCAGCACAGAATTTTTTTTTTAATTTTTTTTCCAACTCATGGTTATGATCATGAGTTAAGAAAAAAACAAAAAACCAAAACGTCTTTCTTTCTTTAGTTTAGATACGTACAACATATTTAAACAGCAACAATAGCTTGGATTCAACTCTGGGGTTTTAATTTCACGCATACTATAGATGATATAGAGGGAAAAATTGTGTAGAACAAGAATAATGTCTATGCTTCCACCATTGAGCCCATCTTTTCATCCCCTTAGCGTTTTAACCGCCAGTCTCTCATCTGTTCCCCCGAGTCCTACCAGCTTTCTCCACTATGCTGCCACTACTCCTTTTAATCTCATCTAATGACTCCCATTCATCCTCAGCTTTTGAAATTCACAGATGTTTCTTCCCCCCCAAAAACAAGCCGCTCTTAGTTTTATTTCATTCAATCCTTCAAAACACTCTGCACCTATAATCATTCCCTGGAATAAATTGGCTTCATGCTGCAGTCCCAACATTGGGGTGGGAGAGTGGGTGGTGGTGGGGGGGGAGGGCTTCGCGCAATCAACCTATGCTAATGTTGTGGCTGAGGGCTGTGCTGTAATGGAGCTTTAATGGCTGTAATTGGGTGATTACAGGTGATTAATGCAGCGTTAGCCCTTGCTGCCAAGCCCAACAGTAAGGTGGCCCAGGACAATATGGATCTGTTCAAGGAGCAGTGGGAGAAGCAGGTCCGCATCCTCACCGACGCCGTTGATGACATAACATCCATTGATGACTTCCTTTGCGTGTCTGGTGAGTGGGAATTAATTGAATGTCAAGGCCACGTGAAGGCAAAAATATATGCTTCATACTGTTGGAATGATCATTGATGTTTTTAGGATTTTCTTTTTTTTTAATATGTCAAACCTGAGAGGTTCAACGTTGATTGGTAGACTGGGCTCTGGTCAGCAGTAAGATGGATTCGCACGGAGCACTTGCCTGTGGTATTAGTCCTTTCTGAGGAGAGCCATACATACAGAGGCTGATTGGGCCGTACAGAGGAAAGCACTGAAGCATGAGCAGCACTATGTCTGAAATTGACATCCTGTCACGTGTGTTAAAGCGCACAAATGGTTTGTCGGGCATAACCTCAAAGCGCTCTCGTTAAGCATTAAGCAGAGTGACTTCTCTCACCTCCAGCCAAGGACGGACTGTAATTTACACAGTGGACATTTGCATTTTACAGGCTTCCCATCAATAAGCAGTCTGAGAAGTTGTCTTCAGCCTTCCCCATCCTATACTTGAGCTTCCCAGTGGCCCTCTTAATCTGAGGACTATGCAAACCTAGAACGAAGGCTGAGGATTTCCTGACTCAAGGCATTTTCTCATTATTACTAGTATAAACATGTTCCATCTTTTGATTAAAGCATATCTTGGGTGAAAACGGATCAAAACACAGTTTGAACTTCCTCGCTAACAACTTTGCATCCAGGCAGTCTGATGGCATGTTTGGATTTAAGTGTTTGAGTAGTTCAAAGTATACACCACTAACTGCAACATTGTTTAATGTCCCCAGAGAACCACATCCTGGAGGACGTGAATAAGTGTGTCATCGCTCTGCAGGAGAAGGATGTCGACGGTTTGGATCGCACTGCTGGGGCAATCAGAGGCCGCGCTGCCAGAGTCGTCCATGTGGTCACTTCTGAAATGGACAATTATGAACCTGGAATCTACACAGAGAAGGTCTTGGAGGCCACCAAGCTCCTCACTGACACAGGTAACCCAACAACTGAATTATGTAACGAGTGTAGTTATGCTTATTTCTTTCTGCACATGCACAAGAAAGCTCATGGGAACGTTCTAAAGGCAGACACTATGCTTTATAGTCATGTTACTATGTATAGTATATGAAGCTAGCGTGACGAGAAAGCGGGTCAAACATTCCCACCTCATGGCGTCTCTGTTGGTCAGGAGGTCACGTTGAGCATTTTGCTAATTGTAGATCGCTCATTATGAGTTCAGCATGTGGACACGTCTGTCGTGGGATGAGTGTGGCTCTGTGTCCACTTTATGCCGGATTCACCCAGATCTGTCTACTCGGTTATTCCTCAGAACTCTGCTCTTAAAGAGCTTTTTGTCTTTCCTGTGAATGCTGTTTCAAGTTTGTTGAAGTGTTATTAGAAATGAAAAAAAGCAAAACATTTTTCAGATGCCTCCAGAATTGTTTCTGAAAGTCCATTTTTCTGTTAAGTTAGGTTACGGCTTGTTTACAGCCTTACTTGTATTTATTATGAATGCTGCAGAGTGAGATCCAACAGTTGGCTCCGACTCAGCTGACACTACTGATCTGCACAGCCGGCACAGTTCAGGTGTCAGATAGCCCCGAATATCTTAACCCAGGTTATGTAATGGAAGTTGTTTTTGTCCATATTCTGTGCTATGTCGTTATCAGCCAGTATGTGTGAGCTGTGTTAGCTTCCATCACTAGCAAGCTAACAAGATGGCAGAAAAGATTTGTTGGTTGTCAGATTTGAAAACGGCTTGGTCCTCTTGAGGGTGAGCCCATTAAAAATCAGGAAATGCAGGCTGTAGCTTAAGTTAGATTTCTTCTGTGGCTGAGCTCTGGAGACATCGACTGTCGTGAGACTTTTTGTCAGATTTTCTCATGTCGGCTCCACAAAAAAGTGATGGAATTCAGGTTCAAACCCAACAGAGTCGCTCTTTAATGTAGAATCTCTGCACTGACATGCACTGTCAACTGGCTGACAAATAGAGGCAAGTATTTGTGCATGTAACCAGGCAAGAATTTTAAGTTTTTCATAGGTTTACTTGAGGTCAAGTTTAAGAGACATGCATCAAAAAAAATTGTCAGTATGTAATTTCATTGGTTTGAAAACTTTCTAACTCAAAGTAAAAAAAAAAATCCTTTTCCCTTAATTACCCATTCATTAGAAAATAAAAAGTAACTGGTAATTGAATTTAAATGTCTTGTTATGCCTTGTTTATTTATTAAGAATCCTAGTTGTAAAAAGCTAATTACATTGACTAATCCAAAGTATGACTGTATTATACCACACACTGTAATAATAAAAAAAAAGCAATCTTTTCTTAATTAGATGGCTGACTGAGTACAAAATGTTTAATGCAGTAAAAAAAAAAAGATCACAAGTTGTCTACAGGCATCTATTTAAAAAACAGTGTGCGTGCTGATGTTGTATGTTTAGTTTGGCTTGGTAGAAGGATTGTGCCGCTGAGAAAAAAAGATGAGACTCAAAGGACGTTGCAGCCCTGGAGTTCATGAAAGACAATGCATTTCGGCTGCTTTTTATCTTTTTGAATGTGAACGATTTGACTCGTCAGTAATAGGTCGAGGGAAATGATCGCTGTGACTGTCACAATCAAAGTGCTGCCTGATTTTTAATTTTAACATCATTTCCACACAGAAGCCTGCAGGTTAAAAAAACGCTCTGCAAGCTCAGAACCAAATCTATCTTTCTTTTTTTTTTTTTTTTGCTCCCGCTGCTCTCTGCTCACACATCTGCATCCTGGCATTGATGCCTCTCTCATGAAGGCCCAGCTGAATCCTTAATACTGAATTTGAAATAGTATTAAAGCATATGTGCTGAAGAGCCCTCTGGAGCTGTTATTATATCGTCAATGGGGGGCAGAGTACATGCCTGCTGGGAGAGCTTTGTGAAACCTAACCTTTATATTGGAAGACTCTGTTATGCCAAATCTAGGATATATTCCCCTGAGCATTTTGTTCCTATTTCTCATGCAAACCAAGAAGGCAGTAAGAAAGCAGACCAACAGTGCAAAAGTCCATCTGTCAAAGCTGCATGTAATGACTACACTTTTTAATTACACATTTAGAGGACCATATTTTCACTAGCACACATTTTCTTTCACCAGGAGAAGGCCTTACTGGTATCTTTTGAGGGGATCATTTATAAGAATCTCGGATGTAATTTCCTCAGTTTATGTCAAGTAGCTTTTGATACCCTGCATCTCAGGACGGATGCCATAGATATGGAATAGTTAGGAAACTGAGCCAAGGCAAACTGCTCTGCTAAAGTCTCACCTCAGTGCAAATGCTTTCACAAGCCCATTGGCTCTGAGTTGGTTTTGTGTTGGAGGTGATGGCTGGACATTTTGTTTTTGCAAAACAGAGCTCTGTATGTTAATTTAGTTTTTTTCCAATGTTCTTGTGGGATAACACATTCCATCCAACCTCAATGTATGCGTTTGTTGTCTGTTCTTTTATGCTGTGCTTACTTACTGGTCATTGACCTTTCTTTTATGTTTTTTGGAGTGAATCTTCATCAATATTGTTTTTCTTTTCCCCTTCTTCCACCCATACTTCATCTCACCTTCGTCAGTCATGCCACGGTTCACAGAGCAAGTCGAGTCCGTGGTGGAGGCCTTGAGTGCAAACCCCTCACTACCTGTGGATGAGAATGAGTTCATTGATGCATCCCGTCTGGTATATGATGGTATCCGCGACATTCGCAAGGCTGTCCTCATGATCAGAGTAAGTCGCACAGTTGTTTTTTTTTTGTTTTTTTGTTGTTGTGGTTTTCTGCAGCATAAGGCTTGATTTTTCACCTTACCATGAGTATCAAAACAATATTTATTTTTCTCTTGCTGATCTGTATCGACATTTTTTGACTGTCCTTGGCTATTTTAGTTTAATGTAATGATATATAAATGTGTTGAAGCTGTTTTTAATGGCTTCTAATTTCTAGACTTGAATGTATTGCAGATATCCGTAATTCAATTCTTCCTAGTCAAAATGAACATTTCAAACATCCACAACGTCGGTCTTCCTAGGAAAAGTGACGACACGTTTGCCATTGATGTGAATTGGACTTTCAATTTCAGATATCCACAATTGCACTTTAGGTATCTAGAATGAACACTCTGCATATCTACAATATAATTCTTACTAGGAAAAACTCATTTCAGATATCAACAATCCAATTATTAATGGTCATAATTTTGATTTTATGTATCCAAAATGAAAAAGAAAAAAAAAAAAGATCCCAGATATCCATGATGTAATTTTGAATATTCAAAATACATTTACGGTAATCCTAAAAGATAATATGCCAAAATGGCTCACTTCAGTTATGTCTAGTTACAATGGGATATTAGATGTTAATGTGTTTCCTAGTAAGAATTCTATTGCAGATATCCAGAATGTTCCTTCTAGCTATCAGAAATGCAATTGTGTATATCTGAAATTGAAAGCTCAATGGACAAGAGACGTCATTTTTCGTAGAAAGAATGACATTGCGGATATCTAAAATGACAGTTGGGGATAAGGGAAGTGTAATTGTGGTTATCTGAAATGTTCTTTTAGGAAGAGTGAGATAACAGATATCTGCAATATATGTCCAAGTCTTGCTATTATTTGTCCAAATGGCCACTTTTACTTTTTAAGTATTTAAAGCTATCCCAAATGTAGTTTTTACTCGTACAATCAAAGTGGTAGATAATATGACCCGCTTGTATGAATGCTATTTTGGATATATTCAATTACCATTCTGACTAGTACGAATATAATTTTGACCAGGACAAGTTATTATGGACATCTTAAATGTAATTACATATAGGAGTGTGTTTCGATGAAATGTTCAAGTATCTGGCCATTGCTCTTGTGCACCAGATGCTGCTTTTAATGGAATGTAAGAATCTGTATATGCGTGCCGTCCTAGAAGCCACTGATTAACTTGTCTCATGCAAGAGCAGACCTAATTGACCAGACTTGCAATCTAGTGCAACAACAGCCTTCGTCGTCTGTGGGCTAATGACCTTAGCTTGAGTAGAACTATAACTGAGACAGATGGTAGTTGGGTACCTAATTGACTGACTGATGCACTTACACGAAAAAAGCCTCTCCAGTTATAATAAAAAATAAATAAATTGATAGTTCTTAAGGCTTTATGGTATAACTAGTTTGACTACACAACACTGCCAAATTAGATTTTGTTTATATTAAGATGTGAATGAATTTGTTTAAGCCACATCTCATGTGTAACGGCACCTAATTATGTATTTACTACGTTGAGATAGAATGTGCTCGTTGGTTGTATTATGCCATCCTCCATTATTTTCAACGCTTAAATCTTTTGAATTGGAATCATTAGTCTTGACAGCACATTTCGTGTTGACAATGGTGCTCCCAAACTGTGCCTGGGCTCCAATGAATAATGCTGCTTAGACAGACAAGAACCAAAGGAGCGGGGGACCATTATGCAGCATTTGCATTATAATAAGCAATTGATTTAAGATGGAGGTTTTAATTAGCATTCTGGAGTTGGACTGCGAGCCAGAGAACTACATTCACTCTCCATCTGCCCCAGCTTCACTCTTGTTATCCAGATTGATTAAGCTGTTAACACCGGGCCTGTGGGGCGGGCTGAACACTACCTGGTGGGTGGGTGTAGGTGTGTCGAAAATAACAGAGGATTTATCAAAAATCTTGCTTACTTATAAATGATTCTGCCATTCTTAACTATGAGCCGGAGAGGCTGATGAAATTCAACTCAAACGTCTTCCATTATCTTACAAAAAAAGAAAGAAAAAAAAGAAAAAGATGCAGTTCCTCATGGATTTTCCAGGATTTCTGGATCAGGTGTGTGCGATAATCCTCACAGGTGCTGTGGTGTTAATTCAGCGGGAAGTGCCTCAGATGCTCAGCCGGGTAGTTACGGAATTTCCAGCAGCATCTGCACAGCGATCCACTTAAGCTTACTCTTAATTGCTGTCGTTTGTAATGAGATTAGACAAGTGTATCAAAAAAGATCATTTTCTATTTAGAAGAGCCCTTTGCTTGGCTGGACTGCCCTTCAGTGGCACAGTGTTCACGTGAAATGTCCCCGTTCTGCTCTGAGTCCAAAGAAATATGAAATGTTGCAAATCAGCCGAGTTGAGCACTACGAGACAACTTCTCCAGAGGGCAAGGCCACGCATACACACAAACACACATGCGCTTGCACGCGAGCTCTCCAGCCATCTTTCCATGATCCCTCGCGTGCATGCGCGACACAGTGGCTCACTCTTTAAATCAGAAGAGACAAGTGTGTGGTTGGGGCTGCTCAAGATAGACAAGTCTTTAACCTCTGTAAGTGGTGCCCAGGCAGCCTATGTTAGATGTCCCTTGGAATATTTGACAGGCAGACAGAGCCCTCTCCTCACCTACAGCCACATCAGAGAATATGCCTCCCAGACATCAAACTGTCTCAAAGTCAGGGAGCTGCTGACAGCGAGATACAGGGGGCAGCTGTCGTTACCTTATGATTTGTGCAGTGCGTCACGGCCCAAGGTGATTTTTGCTGGCTTTGCCCTTAAAAAAAACAAAAAAAAAAAAAAACCTGCTCTACTCACAGAGGCTTTGAGAAAAATGCCACCCAAATTGGCATTTTACAATCGGACTGCCATGTCCGCATCTATATCGGCAGGCAGATATACTATCTAGACTGTCACAATAGTGTAATTTCACTTCTGTCCCCGTCTTCTCATGATATCATGGGGCGGTCAGATGTGCCAAACAAGGTAATGCAGCTGGAATTGAATATTTCAGCTTTCATGCAGACAGTGGAGAGTCTGATCATTACAAAATTTCAATATTGAACAGCGTATTTTGCCACAGCTGGAAAGATAGTGTCAAAATTTCACTTACTGTGCCGGCAGTACCAGCCGGACACAGAACCCTTAATTAAACTTCAGGCCATTGTTGTCACATATCTACAGTAGTGTCCTATTGGGTGTCCACAGCGAGCTTTCATTTCTGAGCCTCCCACATTCGCAGGTTATCTGTTGCACAGGCCACGGCAGGTGATATCTCTGCCCCACTGAGCAGCATTGTCTGGCTTGAAAGAGATGCCTGTGAGTCACTACAGCTTTGTATCTGAAACTATACCCCCTATTCCCATGAGAACAAGAGCATCTCTACATTTCATAAAGCAGTGTAAGGTTGTTCAGAGACTTTCAGCTATTTTTAGATGCGAGGGCTCCAAATCCATTACAGAAGGGGGGGTATTGAGATAGCACAAGTAGCGGCACAGGCGTGATAATGCACCTTTATCTGTCCGCATCATCTTCCCTCGGCCCATGTCGCCACCCGAATACATTTCCCTGTCAATCAGTATTGTATTTTGACTCAAGCAGGACCCGTTGTCATAGACGTTGTTTTGAACGTTAATTTGTATGGGAAAATGCTTGCTCCTAGCTTGTTTTGGATTCAAAGCCAGCGAAGAGGTGAAGTGGCATCACTCTTGAAGAACACAACTCATGCCTCACCCGCCTTTCTACACATAGCAGCAACAGATGGGTCTCTGAAGCATTTTGCTCCCAATATGTTTCACAACAGCTTGCACCTTCATTTCCCCTCTCAAAATGCACAGGCAGCACATTCCATTTGATTTACAAATTCATTTTGAGTTTACGGTTTCTTGTACCAAGCTACGGAGCAAAATACATTTATCTGATGCTGCCCCGGCTGGCAGCGTCAAGACATTTCTCATAGATAGTAAGCAGGTTGGTTATTTGATAGTGCTTAAAAGGCTGTAGTGTGCCAATATATTTTTTTTACGGCCTCAACATACAACTAACAGCTTTTCCTGACCTTTTCTCTCCTTCTTTGCACCGTCCTCCCTCCCTGTGTGTCCATTACAGACTCCAGAGGAGTTGGACGACTCTGACTTTGAGACTGAAGACATTGATGTTCGCAGCAGGACCAGCACGCAGACAGAGGATGACCAGCTTATTGCCGGCCAGAGTGCACGGGTAAGATGTCCATCGCCTCCTGTAGTATTTACAGACATTCCTGAGTCTGATCTCTTGCCTTTTAAAAGCTTTAGTTGTGAAAATAGCATCATGTGAGATTTCGTGCAAATACAGACGTAAGCATATTAAAAGTACATACTCTTAATATTTACTCAAGCATAAGAGGCATACATGAAAATTGTTAAATATTTACTAACAAGCTTGTGTTTCATGCTTCAGTAAGGTAGCTGAATATTGCCCTGGAGCTTGAGTAAATTCATGTGGTATGTTTGACAATCCAAAAATCACTTACCGGGTTCAATAAAATGTAGTAATTATACATCTCATTCACAAGGCTGTAATGTTCGAAAATAATTGTACACATTCTTTTGTATTTGTACGCCCTTGTTAATGTGTTCAGAGCCACTGTTGTTCTTTCAAACACTCCACCCCCGTTCTATTGTTGGGAAATGCACAGTTGGCTTGGCGCCACCATAACTGATGTGACCCATGTTTTTCATCACTCAACTCATTCATGGTGTTGAAAACAGTTCAAGCCCAATCCAAAGGTTTTAAATGCGTAATGGACTTCAAGTATACGTGGGCCTCTAGTCCTATAACAGTAGCCCTCTGTTCACGAAGGTTAAAGCAATTCATTATTTTCCAGACTTTTTTCCAGACTTTTAGAATTTCAATTATGCGAGTCGTCTGTTTTTTTTGTTTTTTTATTTAAATATCACGTTCTCGTCTGAACCAGGGGATTTCTGTTGGTGGTTGACATGTTGAATGTTAAGGTTAGACCTGAAAAGACTATCGGCAGATACTAAGTCTGCCATTGTTTGCCCTATTCAGAGAAGAGTCGAAATTAAGTGTTGAAAAAATACAAATAAATACATTAATCTAAAACAATCCCTTATTGCCGAGTGACCCGCCAGTAAATCGCCATGCCGTTTGTTTTGTTCACCAAAGATTATCTGGCTGTGCTGTTAGGCAGGGGCTTTTCATCTTTGCACTGGCCCAAGCTGCTTTAGTCAAGCTTAGGTGACTCTAGAGAGCGAGTCCTATTTACCAGTAATGGAATCAACGCTCATGCGATGATATTCGATTTCCTGCTCTTAAGTGTCTGCCCACTTCTGCCTCACAGGCTCATTCATTGAATGTCTGATTGCCTGTTTGGAAACTGCCCTTTAACCGCCAAGCCCAAGAGGATGGATAGAAATGGTGCTAAACACATTTGCACTTGGTATTAAGTAGCGCTAGACAAATGCCCTTGTATTGATCTTCTTCAGTGACCAGAGGCATAGAGTTCAATAAATGTATATTTTTCCAGAAGACATCAAATACTATTGCTTAGTGATGAACCCGGTTTTTGACCCAGCTTTCGTAGTTGACAGAAACAAGATTAATCACAGTCCCCACTTAGCCTTGGCCAATGGGTGACATTTGTTTGTTCAATTAAACAAGTGAGTGTCCTAAAAAAAATAAGGTTTTAAAAAAAAGCTCAACATTATAAGCATTACATTACATTACATTACAGTCATTTAGCAGACTCTTTTATCCAAAGCGACTTACAGGAAGTGTATTCAACATAGGTATTCAAGAGAACTACTAGTCACCAGAAGTCATAAGTGCATCTCCTTTCTTAAGCAAGCATCTCAAAGCATAAGCCAGAGCAAAAGTATAGTGCAGAGGCAACTACGAAAACAATAGTTGCAACAGACTAATCCGAATATAGTAAGTGCTACAAACTACTACGAATAGGATAAGTGCAGTAGACAAATACAAATTCAATAAGTGCAGCGAACTGATACGAATACAGTAAGTGCAGCAACTAATACGAGTGCAGCTTTGTTAAGGACCGATTTGTGGCAGAGCTGTAACTAGAGCACAGCGATACTTTAAGCAAGTGTAAAATATGTAAGAATGTATGAAAGTATCACCGTAGTACCACAGTGAGCATCCACAGAAACCATAGGAGACGATGTAAAACGAAGTGCCCTGGAGACAGAAATGGCTTCGGTAACGGTAAGCTAGAGATCTTGTGTCCTAACCCTCTACGCTTTCCATAATTCCTCCTCCAGGCTATCATGGCCCAGTTGCCCCAGGAGCAGAAGGCGAAGATTGCCGAACAGGTGGCTAGCTTCCAGGAAGAGAAGAGCAAGCTGGATGCCGAGGTATCCAAGTGGGATGACAGCGGCAATGACATCATTGTGTTGGCTAAGCAGATGTGCATGATCATGATGGAGATGACGGACTTCACCAGGTGAGTTGGAACTAACAGCTTGGCTCACACCCAGGGACATTTTTCTCCCCTAGCAAATGATGTCTTCATTTTGTAATTGTAGGCATTCTTCTGGCCTCAGAAGATCTCTGAATGAATGGTTTGGAGTATGGCTGCACATTTTAAGTTTGCAGTCCGTGTCTCAGGGCTGGATATGCATATGCCATCTTACCGTCCTCACATTAATATTCCAACGGTTGTGCAATTCAAGCAGAATGCCCCCGAGACAGAATGCATGTTTAAGTTAAGCCAAATACAATCGCCCAATAAGCCCACATTTGTTTCCCAACATTTGGCCGTATCTGCACAATACTATGCACCCAGTTTAACAC
Organism: Anoplopoma fimbria; assembly: GCF_027596085.1. Taxonomy (NCBI): domain Eukaryota; kingdom Metazoa; phylum Chordata; class Actinopteri; order Perciformes; family Anoplopomatidae; genus Anoplopoma; species Anoplopoma fimbria. The sequence goes on along the minus strand of NC_072452.1, from coordinate 9,049,851 downwards.
CACTGTTTCATGCATCAATGCTCTTCATTTTCCTTAAGCAGCACTGTAGGTAGGATTTTCTTCTTGATTATTTTCCTTCCTCCACTAATCTTAATATGCACAACCATAAGCAGTGCCTCAAATCTCTCTGGTACACGAATAAAGCTGGGTGTGCACTGTAAATCGTAAATGGACAGTCTTACTCAGCAGAGCTGCTATAAGGTGGCCACATTCACCATTGTCGGTGGTTTTTCGAGAAAATTAAGATGGTGGAAGAATGGTTAACACAAAAACATCTCAGGAGTCACGATCTGTACTTTAGTAGGAAAGGTCTTTGCAGTTAATCGAAAATCATCAAGTGTGTCTGAAACCTATGGTTACAAGCAGGTTATTTGCTGGAAACTGGTTTCATATGTCAGAAATATTGATTTCTGCAGAAGTGCTGTTTGGTAAATCTCAACAGTGTAACCAACTACTTGAGGGAGATGAAAAATGTATTTGAATTTAATCAAAATCACAGCGGTTCTAAAAGACAACGTAAGCGAAAGGATGGCACCACCACTGAAATTAAAACAGAAGATTTGAACAGATTGTCACTCCCAAATGAATCAATACTCTTGCCTTGAAAACATTTATGATTTTAATATTGTTAAATGATTGTTTTACTAAGTACTGTTTTATAAAACCCTAAAAACACAACAGGATAGAACAGACAGAGAAGGATGTTTATTTTCAATCATTTTTTACTTTAGTTCTACTAGTTCTGTATGTGTTGATGTTGGTGTGCATGCATGTGTGTGGAAATGTTGACACTTTCTGATTAGTGCTGGACAGATGTCTATGCGTGATCGTCTAGCTCCCACAGTGAGTGCCTTAATGTGTTGGTGTGTGTGTAGGATGTGAGGAGACATTTTGATTAGCTGACTGTTTTTGTGTGACTCTGCCTTTTCAAATTTTCAAGTGAGTTACTCAGGGGACATTTTGTGCCTAACTCTGAGTCACATCCGTAATGATGAAACGCTGCCTCCCTATCTCGGTCCTCTGAATGGGTCAAATATCCTGTCTCCTCGGCCAAAGAAGTACAATACTGGAAAGCTGTGGCAGACTTTTTAATACCAGCACAGCCTGTGATCTGACTGAGGTCACACAGAACCCTGCAATTTTTTATTTGCGGTCCATTCATCCAAAGGACCAAGGGGAAAAAAAACATAATTGCTGCTTCTTGCATTACATCCACTGTAGAGACACACATGTAAATGAGGTGCAAAAGGTGCGGTTTCCATCTCAAGAGTACCCTCCCTGTTTCTTTATTAGATGGCGTCAGCTGGGTGTATATATGTTAAGAGGTTATTGATTGCAGTGACATCTTTATATCAACGTAAAGGCTTCCTTCTCAGTTTTACAGAATAAAGCAGACCCCAGGAATTCAAATGAAAAAGCAAGATCGGCAGAAGAAAAAAACAATTGTGAACACATTTTTTAGAATACAACATAGATTCTCAGCATTTTTTTAGTACTAAGATGTCTCTATCTTAGTCTAATTTATTTTCAGATTAGTTGCTGTTTATACTTATCAAGACAGTATCGTGTTGGTACTGAACATCAGGTGTCTATATTCCTTAAATTTAGCTGCTCACCCTGAAAGCAAAAATCATGAACACTAAATCACAGAGTTCATTCATTAGCCAGTTAGGCTTAAAACAATGATAATATGTCAACTAATTCACAGTAGTTTACGTTCCAGAGATGCCAGTGAATAAATGCTGATTTCTTTTGGATGCCCCACAAGGCATTTTTATAGGCAGTAGCTGAATTTTAAACCAGAAAAAAATCAAGCCCGTTATCCTCTGCATATTTCATGTAGGATTTAATAACAGACCCTAAATCTTCTCGGGGGAAAATTTGGAATGCCGTTTCATAATTTGATATCATCAGCCGCTAAGTCTTTCTAAATTAAATGTGTATTAGCTGATGTTGATTGTTCACCTGATTCGATGTGCACGTAGAAAACAAAGCATTTAGAAACCTCCCGAAGATGAGAATTCATTAGATACTTGCATTCATATTTGACATTTTTTACTTCAAATGTTTGCATCATTCATTAATTGTACAGGAATATAGAATTCTCAAGGAAGTGTTATTTTTTTTGCTCCGGTTTTAATAACCTTAAAACGATAATAGTTAGTGAGTAATGTTCATCCTGGGTTGCCAAGTCTTGAATTCGGAGAGTGTTTGAGGTCGAGATTTATTATCCTTGACCTTAGTGATGATCAATATGGTCGGATTCAGTGTCAAGGACATATTATTCTCCACGCTTGGTTATTTCCATTAAAAGAAATGAGTTAATAAAATAAAGCTGGTGGAATGGCTTCTGTTCCTGTGTTGTTAATAGTGCAGTAACTATAATTTATGGGCCAATACCGGAACTTAGTGTTGCGACTTTTCTTATTTGGCTCTGTGAGAATTTTGGATTGCCGTCCGTCCAGCCAGTGAGAGTGTCTGAAGAAGCACACGTGGATGTTGATCGGGATGGATATATATCTTCACATTATGCCTCGAGTCTCTCAGGCGGCCGTAGCACATGGAAGGTCAGTCGCCGACTAATTCAGCCGTGCCCAAATGATTGCCCCCTTAACCTTGGGCTGGCACAGAGCCCGGCCAAGGTTAATGCTGTGTGAGGTAATTGTTCTGGACCTCTCGCCTGACAAATCGGCAGAGAGTGAGAGAGACTCTTTGCGACTCGTCCATTGCTTATGGCTGTTTGGCGGCACTCATGAATAAGGCATGTGTGGCTTGGAAACATGCAACATATTTGAGAGCCACCTGTCCTAGAGCATTGTGTGCTGTGGAGTGCTCGGTCCGATGTGGCTTACACCCATCTGTGACGCCTGGAGCTGTCACCAGACCTGAAGTCCCCAGTTTATTCTCCATGTACAAATCCACTACCAAAATCTTACAAGGGTGTCCACCTGTCAGGTGGTCGCTTGTCTATCTCTGTGACCTCTTTGTGCTTCTGCACATATCGTTACTCACTCGGCCACCTAGGCAGAGCTGGAAATCATGACGACATATAGCAGCTGGCCCTTTTTTATGGCATGTTTTTAGGACGGAAAACAGTGGTTGGGGAGAAATCAGTGGTTACTGTATTTATGCATTGTGATATGTTTTTTTTATTGAGGCAAACTATGACAAAACACAAGCAGCATTCTATTAAACTCACTCCATGCAGGCCTATTTTACCCCCAGAAGCCATCACAAAGCCTGCAGCTCTGTCTCCAGAGGTTGACTTTCCCCCGGAGAGCTTCCAGTCTGTGCTCTGACACATGGCTTCTTCTACAAGGATCCTGACTTGCTTTACAGGGGGAGAGCAAGAGAGGGGGAGGGTTGGAGATGGGAAGGGGAGGGAAGAGGAAGCGAGAGAACAGAAAACAAAATTCCATCTGTTCTGGGTTGGATGGCTCGTTTTTTAGCCTGGAGAGAGCAGCTTTTGAATCCAATTTGCGCCTCGTGCCAACTGTGTCCCAGAGTCCCTTGTGGGGGCAGAAAACGAATGCAAATGGCTGACGAGCTTTACAGCGGGCCGGCTCAGGGCTTAACTGACCTGTACTTGGGACGGGCCTCGTTTGGCTCTAGAAAGGTCAACGATGGATGTTTAACATTAGGACAATGACCAAAGTCTTTAAAATGATTTCAATTGTCTGTTTTTTTTTTTCTCTGGCTCTCCTCCTTTGTCCCATACTTGGCTGAAAATGACCATACAAGTGACGAGCTGGTGTGCGTGTAGACGTTTTGAGGGCTACCAGCATTTCCCTGCCAGCAGACACCAAACCAGTAGGATTTGCGTCTTAGCCTTCTAATAAAACCCTTCAAAGCTGCTTGAATAAAAGAGGCCAAGCAGTACGCTTAGTTGCTTAGCTTCTGTGCCAGTCTGCTTCTCCAAACTGGGAGTGAGCAGTCCGCCATTTACTGCAAGCAATGCTCTGACTATAGATACAGCCTCGCTTCAAAAAAAGATGGACTTTTAAGTTGCTATTTACCATTTTTTGCTCATTATTTATAATACAAGGTATATTGAAGTGCGAATTTCTGTTATGACAGAAAGCATATGACGCTGATGACTGCTAGAATACGATGGCCTCTTAGATCTTGAACATAATCGTACTGCCTGTTAAAGGTTACCAACATATTTAACTACCATGTGCAAAATTATAGGAGGACAACACCTTGCTTTTGTAAGTGGGTTGATGGTGCTCAAACAGTGGTAGTACAGCAGCGCCATGGTCCCAATCTTGAAGGACAGCCATGAGACTGAAGCCCCCCCCTCCCCGCATTTAATAGGTTATAAAACGTGCTCAGCTCTGACTGAACATTACAGTGCCAGACTGTTAGTGTTTTATGTGTGCGGAGTGATCTGCACGCCAGCATACACGTATTCCTGTGACTTCCCCCCCTGAACTATTCCCATAAGTCATAGCTTCTCTATCCATACTTGAACCTCACAGAAAAAAAGAAAGAGAAAGGAAAAACCTTCCAAAACAAACCGCCGCTCCATGAATGAGACGCTGCTCCTGCATATTGAATGAGATCAGAAACCGTGACTGATCTTTCCACTTTTTTTTTTTTTTTTTTTTTTTTTTTCTCCCCAGGGGGAAAGGACCTCTGAAGAATACATCTGATGTCATCAGCGCCGCCAAGAAAATTGCAGAGGCTGGATCACGAATGGACAAGCTGGGCCGCACCATCGCTGACAATGTAAGTCATTAATGCACCTCCATCCCGAAGGGTTTGATGTAGACTACACCTTTGTGCTGGCGACCCCAATAGATAAGAAGAGCTGTGCCACACTGTCACGAGAACAAAAGGGTGAAGCAACACATGGGACAAATGAGGGAAAATCACTCACTTGTTTGTGTAGAGGAATCCTAGCAAGACTTTGTGACACAACACTGCCATGTCTGATGCAAATGATATTTCTGGCAAGGGGAAACTACATGAGATTAGGTTGAATGAGAAGCTACAACTGAATTGATTTACTTCTTAAACCCTGCTCTAGTATCATATTGACTTTATTTTGGTCTCCATTTTTTTATGTTAGACCTCAGAATGTGCTCAAAGAATCCGATCTATGTGTAATTGCTGTATTAGGTGAGAAAAGCGTCAGTAAGCCTACTCCTTCAGGCAAACATCAGGGCTGCACTACATCCTTGTGATGGTCACTGATTTGCCTCAGAAGTTACATTTACTCTCTACTAAGTCATGAATGTTCTGACTACGGTAAACAAGCTGACACCAAGTTTAAAGTTAAATGTTTTTCATTACCCAAATGCACTACTCTTTCTCTGCTCCTTCTGCTGCAGAAGGAACTGACGTCGCCCCATGTTGTGCTTGGGCACAGTTGGAAAAAGCGAAGCTTTCATACTGATTGCATCTTGAGACTCCTTCCTTTTTGTTTTTAAATGTCGTCCTTAACAGTGCTGTGGGTAAACCAGATTTTAAAGAGCAGGAGGCAAACTTTTCTCTCAGGAATAGTCTATGATCTTAGTACTTAAAGAGCTGTATACAAACAAAAGTTACAAACTGTTACTCGGTACATGCATTCTTTGTTTTAAGTCACTTTCCTCTCATTTGCACATTTAGGAGCAAATCCAAGTAAAAAGGCTGGCACAGCAGAGCCCTTCAGATGTTAACAACTGCTATGATTTGTGTTATTCATGAGACACCCCTCACCAGTCTTTGCCAATTTCTTTCAGGATCAAACACTCCCTCCCTCCCTCTCTCTCCCCTTCTTCCATCTCCCACTCCCCAACTCCCAATTCCATCATCCCTCCACATCTATCCCTTACCCCAGAGACTATGGTCCTTGACATTGGGAAACACACATTCAATTATCCATGGCCTCATGTTTCACTTAAATACTTGCACTGTACCACTCCTCAGGGAGACACTGTTCATGATTTATCCCCCAACTTATTCATTTGCCTTCTCTTAGTCAGAGACTTATAGCCTCGGTGTCTGCACCGTGTATACATTTAGTTGTTAAATCATGGAAGAGTTTAGTTGTAATGTTTGCAACACGACATGGTTGTCAGATTGAGGTCTTGTCCCGACATTGGTTACTTCTGTGGTTCGGATGTAGCAGCTGTGTGGGCTCCTTCCCTTTCTATCCAAGCACACACAGGCACTCAGACAGGCACACACCGGCTTTAGATGTTTGTGCAAGATTTTCAATTTGATAACATTGGAGCCGTTGTCAGTCTCTCGTGCTCTGGCTTTGTTGACATCTCTGCTGATATGTTGGCAAGAACAACATTAAGCCTATTTGTTAAGTAATGGCATAACAACAAGTTAAATGTTTCATGACGCACAGATTTTGATGCTATGCATTGTTCATTACCAAATCTGTTTAACTCTATTTAGCACAATAAATATTGGTCTCTAAACAGCCCAGGTTTGCCTACAGAAAGCAGTGGTTAATAATTGATTTAAGGATTATGCGGTTAAGGTTTTACATCATTTGTTTTTCTCCACTGTTTCTTTGTGTAATGAGCAGAGATATTCTAGGGCAATTGTGAAGTATATTCTACATGTAGTGATTCTGGGGGGAAAAATAAATCCCAAGCTTATAAATTCCCATAAATTGTGCTCCTATTCCAAGGTGATGTGAGATATAGATTAAGTTCCTCCTAGTCTGCTGTAATGAGCTGCTGGCCTCCAGGAGCCCTGCACGTCTGATATTTTATTTAAGGTGACCTCAGATCTTTGATATTACTGGCCCATGTCTATCGCAAAGTAAAAATCTTATCTGTTCTGACCTAATTGCATCCGCATCATCTGAATGGGGAATAAGCCGTTCTGGAAAGTGACTTTATTTTTTTATGCCTCACTGCCACTTTTGAAGATGCTTATTCACTTTAATGAAAACAGTGTTATCCCCCAAAGAAAACAGATGGGCAACTGTGCAGGTGTGTGACTGTGCTTGTCTGTGTGTGTGTGTGTGTTTGTGTGTTTGTGTGTGTGTGTTTGTGCCTACATATGAACACGTCTGTTGACTGGCCTGCCTCTCCGCTAGCACAAATCCGATGTGTTAGATTTGTGTGACTGTTTCATTCTCTCATCAACTGTTCTGTCTGTAACCCGTTTCTTTACCTTGTCCTCTGTGTATACATGTTTGCGAGTGTGTACACTATTAGGGGGGGTATTGGGGTTTGAAGCACTCAAAGTATGAATAAATGAAGAGCTTTGGCTGTTGGAACACAAGTCTTTGCCAAGAGTGAGGACCCCTCCAGCCTCTGAACCCATCCACAGCTGTCCCTCGCAGCCTTTCCCTCCCAGCAGAGACCGAAACACATCAGCCAGTGCTCCCAGGGATGGACATGGGGTGGGCAGGAGAATGACGGAGAGACGGGATAAGTAGAAGGGTTTCATTTGTGTGGAGTGAGGAACATCCCTCCAGAGAGATGAATCCATTACGAGTGCTTCACCTTTTTAATTAGCAGTGTAATTGCCAGGTGGCAGTTTTTAAAAAAATATATATTTATTTAAGCACGCAGTTTATATTTAGGTTTGTATCTCTAAACAAAGCAGGAGATGCCAGAGGCGCACTTACAGCAAAGGCATGGCACGTTGGGATGTCCACATGCTCTAGCAGCAATGGTTAAGTGAATCACCACCAAACATGTACACATACTGACGGAGAGTCAGAGGAGCGAAGGCAATGCTGGGGCTGCTCATTATCCTGGGCATATTAATCACTTGTGCTCTGTGCCTCTGGCCTGGAGGGCCGATGAGGGTTTACTCCTCACATAAAACACATCAGCAGATGGTCCCAGACTGATAGCACAGAATCTCAACACGCAGTTTTACTTCGCAAGACTTTGTCATCTCGAGTTTGTCTTTTACGTGCGTGTTGTGTTCAACTGAGATGTCTAGGTGGTTTGGCATTTTTTCTGAAATACAGTTAAATATGTGTAATGGAACCTTATTAAAGTTTAAAGAAATGAGTGTAGTGCAGAGATGAGCTGCAGGATTTAGGTCAGTGCCGTACAAAGGTCTGCACTGCAGTTTATTAAGAATTTATGACCCTCCTCTGCAGGGCACCTTATGAGAATTCCATCGGAGCAGGCTGGTAAACAAATAATGCTATGTAATTGAGATTTATAATGCAAATGTGTGAGCCACTATGTAGCCCATAAATTTCTGCTGCTCGCCTGCTCACCACATAAACACTTGCATGTCCACATACAAAAACATGCACATAAAATAAGGCTTTCATATTTAGAGAAAAGGCATGTGCATTGCGTGTGTGTGTGCATGTGTGCGTGTGTGTGTGTTTGTTGTGCGTGCATGCTTTATTCTCATGATGTATACTGACATACATAGTGCACTTTTCCAATTTGCATTCAATCAGTGCAGATTTATGGTGATCCATGGGCTCTGTTGCTGGTCACAGTCTAATCCCGGCTCTGGCCCTAGACGCTCTACGGCAGACAGGGTTGTAAATTACCTACTGCAGTGGGGAGGCAAACTCACCCAGAGAGTCCACAAATTCTCAGCTCAGCAGTTCAAGGGTCAGCCCTCAGCCAACTGCAGTTCAGCCCAACCAAGTGAAGCCCACCTTATTTGCTGCTTGAGAAAATGTATCAACTCCCAATTGATTGTTTTGGAAGCCATTTACCCATGATCATTCAATATTTTAACGCTTTATGTTGATCCTGACTGCCCAATAAAAGGGGTCTGGCCGTGATAGAGCCACGTTTGGTAGCCAAAGAGCTCCCGGAGGTAGATAATCATTTGGGAAGAGCAGAGAAAGAACAGCCAATCATCCATCAGTGATGGTTTAAATGACCATGATTTAGGTTTTTAGGTTACTCCTGGTTCACAGTGGACGCAGAAGCGCCGTGAAGCCCCACCATATGTCGATTGTCGTGCGAGCAGCAACCTGGTTGTTCACACCAGAAGCTCATTTCTCTTCGCCGGTCAAGAAGCGATTCTGCTCCTCTGCTGTTTTCCACAGAGCTAATCTCTGTCTCCCTGTCCGGACGTCTGCTTGTGTGTCTGATTGTTGCGCTCGCTCTCCGTTTAGACACTGTGGTTTTTTTTTAAATTGCGTACTTATTCCATGTATTTCTCAATCACAGACAGCAGTGACACTAGGTTACTTCTAATGAACATATTGAATGGATTTTGAAACCAGTGTGGTAGGGGAATCGGGGTGAATTGAAACACTCAGGAAGACCAGCAGAGAGAGTGAGAGAGAGGGAGAGAGAGAGGGGGGAGGAAAGTCAAAAGAGTGCATATTCTATCACTATCTGAATGAGACAATTTATATCTGATATAATACATCATTTATATTGTTTATAGTGGATTATTAGTGTGCTTTCTTGCCATATTTGCTTGCGGGATGCAGAGAAAATAGACGGAACTATAGCTTAAGATTGCGACATGGCTACAGAACTTCAACTTTGTTTAGATGGTCACCAAAAGAGCCCCTCTAAACCAGCGCCACTGAAAACTATGGTGCTTCGCGACACCTGCCCATCCAATGTAAAACCTGACTTTTCGGAGCAGTCACGTTTCAAGTGAGCCAAAAGTATTCAAAGGTCAGGCCAAATAAAAGTCTAAATGTCAAACACTAATGTATAAATGTTTTAACATCCCTGTTAGTACTTACCTGTTCTGCAGCAGCCGTGTTAAGTTCTAAGTTTAGCTGACAAGTACTACAGTGAAAGGCCTGACTGACAGGTGCAGCATGAACATTAAAAATTGATGAGAGCCATCTAATTGGTCCCTGTGGTTACCTCTAAAGTCCTTCTTTTTGGCTCGCCACCAGCTTGATTTTTCTCCTGTCATACCCGGACCCTGTTTGCCTCACTGTCACATTTACATTCCCAAGAGCCAGTGTGATTGAATTGGCCCCCGCGCAAATTTAGAGCATCTTTTTAGCAGATGCACTGAGGAGAGGAGATCTGGCTATCATCAATCTGTTGGTAATGGATCTTGATTGATATCGGTAGACCGTGGCAGATTTATATTTAGCCATCAACGGTAACATAATCAGCACCAGACTTGACTCAATCTAATGTACAGCACATTACTGTCGGGCCTATTAACAAGGCCGTGCACGCAAAACACATGCGCACTCGACTTCATCAGAGGTCTTGTGTTGAGGATGCAAGGATTTATCCAGACGTTAAACTCAGCAGAATTGTTTAAACTCGCTCTCCTCGGTGCCTTTTCAAGCCCTCTCGTCCATCTTCACTCCTACTTTTCAGTCATTTGTCATCATTGTATTCTCTGCCAGCGTTTTCACGTTTCAAACTCGCCGTCATATATTAGAATGCTGCCACGTTATTGTGTTCATCTTGAAGTGTCTACGGACTGCAGCTTGGAATCGATCATATAATTTCCTAACGCTGCCTTGTCACATCTTCTACTTCACTTGCCTCAAGTAACAGCATGATCTTTCCACTGCTTTGTTTCCAGTATCTACTTAAACTTTTCCCACATATTCAGTCACACTCTTCTCCCCAGTGGCACTGTAACATATATATCTCTGCAATTTGTTTTACTCCCCCTGGAAGATGTTTTGTGTGTAAGAGCAGTAAAGCCACATGGCGAAACGATATGTAATGGGTTGCCGTATAAGGTCATGGTATAGTTTTCTGTATGCTTTTAGAAGAAAAACATGTTCTTTTGAGCTGTTTGGCTGTAGTGTTTCTGTTTCTCCACTAACAAGGCCAAAGTCTAAAGGGAAAAAGCAACAGGCAGAGTCTCTCCAATGAGAACGCTAAGCAAACACTCTCAACATCCCCTCACTGGGATCTGAGGGAAGTGGAAATATCAATTTTCTCTTTTTCTCTCCCTTTCATTTCATGACAGGAAGTGACTGAAAAACAAAACACATCAGTAAATACCTCTATATCCACCGCCCCCTTGGCAGCCCCTAACAGGTTGCTAGCCGTGGCGCATTAGAATGCTGCCTTGTCAGTAAATATTGGAAATTGGCATTTCCTGTGGGTGATGCGTCCTGAAAGGTCAGTGCTGGGCAGCTGCAGCACAGGGGCTCTGCCTCTGTCTCTATTTAATGGAATTCAGCACAGCCGCATGGCATTTCCAATGATGGGACCTGACCTTCCTGATCATCATTTATATCATGGACATTACCCAACACGTAGCACGGTGAAATCCTTTTGTTCAACATCCTGCTCTTTCATCGTTATTGCCTCATTTCCTTTTCTTATACTGTCGGCTGTACTCGTCCGTCTGAACGTCTCCTCTTTAGAGCAGGAGCTTAAATGCTCAGGCAATGCTAAGTGAAGTAGGAGCTACCTACACACACTTTGGAAGCAAAACCCTCATGGATATGGAACTCAAGAGGTACAATTAGAACAATTAAAATAATGACCTGCTACCCTTTTTGACCCGTCTTTGATGCGCCACCTTTTTATTTTTCCGAGAAGGCACTTAAAGCCAGCAGTGAAGAGGCAGGGACGACTTCCCAACAACCGTTGACATTTCTACCTGTACTGCTGGCTCCTTTTTTGAAAGATGGTGACTCACCTTTTCTATTAGTTTGCCTTGAAAACATACCCAGAGTCTTGTGATGAAGTCTCTTGTACTTCCTCTCCCTGCTTTGCCATCTCTCAATAATAGCTGACACAAGTGAGGTTAACTGTCCCAGTCCATAACTGGCCACACAGCATGTGGGGGAAAAGCAGGAGGCTATATCATCAGGCTTGAGGAACATTTTACAGGAGCACTCAGAGGAGATGAGAAAAGAAAAAAAAAAAAAAAAAAAAAAAAAAAAGATTACAATGATGGGCTCTCATGGTTGAAGTCACTATTAGAGGAGGGCATCACTCAGTGGGGAGAAGAGCGACCATCCTCTTTTTCTTCTTCACACTAGAGCAAATTTGTTTTGTGAAATGGAAATGAATTGTTTAAAGAGTGAGGGCAGAAGTGCTTTCCACCATGAGCGCTTGGTGACAGTGTTTGCACAACCTGCAGATACATTAACATAGAAGTTGAACAAATGCATCTGCCTCACAAGCTCGATTTGTTGTCGCCTTTATTACTATTCATACCGTTGAGCGTCAAAGCAGATAGAAAAAGGTGTCTGTGAAATGCGAGTTAGCTACGGATACGTGTGGTTTTAAGGGAAACGTCGTCACGAGCAGAGCACAGTCAGTCGGCGAGGAGCCTGAGCCTCTCGTGACGACGACCTGCTCGTGAATGCTACCCCGAGGTAGTCGCACGCAGCGCTCCCAATTTGCATTTACCAAAAACAATCCAAGGTGTTCTTGTCTCTTCTCTGTGCAACTTCTGTATTCACATGTCACACTCACAGCAGCCTTGCAGAGTTTCCTGAGTGCTGAGTGAAGCCAGCAGCTGAGCTGAGTACGAGGAGCACAAGTGATGCTTTCACAGTGCCCTGCTCTCAGCCGTCTGAATACTTCCCCAAGCCCTCATTAGCATGGCTGCTGCATTCAGCCTCATCCCAGGTCTTTGCTGTTGCGTGTGTGTGACTCTGCCCACGCACACGCACACACACACACACACACACACACACACACACACACACACACACACACACACACACACACACTCGTACTTACTTAAAGCCCCCTCCCAACTACAGTTGAATCCTCCGTGTCTACGTCCCGTTTTCCCCAGTTGGATTTCTCCCCTTATTTACTCCCGCATACTGTTCCCCCTCTGGCTCTTCATCCTCCTCTTTTTCTCCAGCTACTTATTTTTCCTCTGGTTCTTTCCTCTTTTTTGTTTAACCTTCCCTGCCTCTCCCATTTTCAGTCGTCTCCCAGCCATGTATGACGATCATCCCCTCCAGCTTTTTTTTTCCTTTTTTTTCCTTCTCATCTCCTCTTGCATACCTTTCTTTAATATAATGTCAACTCTTACATTTCCCTCCTCTCCACTTAGCCTATCCTTCTATTAATCAGGAGTGGATGTTAGCGATGGCGAAGACTCGGTCCATTTTATTAATATTGCACGAGGACAACTATATAGCTCCCATTAGGGAAGGCGATAATTGTAATGGGTTAAGCTGTGTTTGATTTTGCCACATAATGTATGAAGATAGGGTGGGTTTCTTTTGAAGAATGTTTCTTGTATCTTATTTGTGTCCTTATTGTACTAAAGCACCCGATCTCTCTGATGTTTGGTGTGTGTGAAGGAGCACAGCTGGCCGGGCGCTGTGTAAATGCATGCATGCATGGCTGTGTGTCTGGGAGTGAGCTCGCTTTATTCAGCGGAGCGTTCGGCGCTCCCACCAGGGATACCGACGCGCTCGGCAGAATTAGAGGCATCAAGTCCTAGTCTGTTTGAAGTGTCAAAAACAAAAATCTCGCTACCAAAGATGATTCCTCATCTTCCCTTTGCACAGAGAAAGGAACATGCTGGTTATAGTGCACTTAAATAGTTGCGATGACCATCATTCAGAGATAACCGCTTCTCTTACAGCCGGACCAAATGCCTCTCCAGCTGGGTCGAGACACATGCAAACACTCATGCGCGTTCGTCAGCGCTGACCTCCCCAACTCCTTCCTGCAGAGAATCCATCAATTAAAAGATTGGCTGCTATTACCTCCCTCTCACCTTTTCCCGTGCACTCAGAATTAACAGCTGCCAAAGGACTCCTCCTTCAGACTGCCAAGCACCTGCAAATACTGGTGTTTCAGACAGTTTTTTTTTCAGCCCTCTTGGATTGCACACACACACACACACACACACACACACACACACACACACACACACACACACACACACACACACACACACACACACACACACACACACAGCCCCCGTGCCTAAAGTTAGTTAAGTATGGGATTACCCTCTGCCTATATGTAACAGACAGTCTCTCCATGTCAGGATCGTAGCTGCCATAACGTCGGTGTGTCAGGCGGCTCTACTGAGATCTTTAATCCGACGTGAAGCGTCAGAGACCCATCAGGGTGTTTACATCTCGCGCTTGACGAGCAGCTAACGAGAACTGTGGCCTAATTACTTTGCTGGCAGGGGGCTTGTTTAGCAAACTCTGAAAGAGATTGGAAATGGTGTTTGAAGGTGGACCCCAGTCTAATTACGATGAGACGAAATAATTCAAAAAGATTGCCAAGGCTAAATGGCTTGCATTTGTGGAGCTCTTCTCGTACTTCTTCTCTCAAGTGGGTTTTATGATAATTTATTGTTTTTCTTGCAGTTGATGGATTCCTTTTATACCGCCAATGTATTTTGTTTTGTGTCCCCGGCTGACTTTTGACAATCTTGTAATTCCTCGTTTGGAACAAGAATAAGACGCCTTTTCAACTCTGTATTGGATCTATTGCCTCTGTTTTGCCACACGCGTCAAGCTTCCTCTCATCCACTGAATGTTTCCTCTGAGTTAATTGTATTTATTGAAGCCTGTTTGAGTGCCTCTCCAACCCTGAGCAGTTTATTTTGCTCCCTCACACCTAAAGTCATGTTTAAGTTGTTTGGGTGGAGTGCTGGCAAACCTGCAGTTTGTTCCATTTTAACTGGCTGCTGTCACTTTGGATTTTCGAGGTATTTTTGTTGCTAATAAGACTTCACACGAGATGATTACCAACACCTAAAAGTAATTGATTGACAGCAGTGTTTGCCTCCTAATAGAATTAGCATTCTGTGTGACTTGACCGTGCTTAACCCTGTGAAAATGAGTTATCAATCTACAAGGTTGTGGGCGTAAGTTTGTCATTTTGGCTCTGTGCACGGCCCTAATGTGGGTGTCTACCTTACCTGTCACACCGCTACTAACTCATCATGATAAAGTGTGAGATCATGGCGTCTGCAGGATCACATAAATATTCAGATTGAGTAGTACCAGCAAGTTCCCAAAAATTGATTCATGACACAGCCCGCGAGCAGGTAGTGTTGGAACCACAAAACCCGTTTGTGCTTGTATTCAAATTGATGTGCACACTCGTTGACACGTGTTTGTCTTTCTCCCTCGCAGTGTCCCGACTCCACCTGTAAGCAGGACCTGCTGGCCTACCTGCAGCGTATCGCCCTGTATTGCCACCAGCTCAACATCTGCAGCAAAGTCAAGGCCGAGGTGCAGAACCTGGGAGGAGAGCTGGTTGTCTCCGGGGTAAGCTCAACATCATCTGAACCGTGGACGCATTGGCCACAGCTTACAATCTGCAATGCGTCGATTAAAGTAACTAAGAGTAGTGGAGCAGTTGAAATGGGATATTTAATAAAACTCTTTTCGAGGACGGCAGCAGGCGGTCAGGGTTGGTTGCAGTGATGCAGCTTCAGAGGAGGGATGCGGGAAGACTGACAGTCAATGCAAAGAGTGAAGGTTTAAAAGCCCTCATAGAGAAATGTAAACATGAGAGGCGAGGTGTTTTTCTGGAGCTTTAAGGATACACACAAGGTATTTTGTTGAGAAACAATTGACAGTTTACAGATTTGCGTTTGTTCACAATTAAATCTGTAGCCAGGAAAGTTAATTAAATCAATGGATTGCATCAGCTACTTTCTAAACTTTTACTACTGGTGTTGCCCACATAAATTCAAAATACTAAGACGTAGTGGCATAGGCTTTGTTGTGATTAGTTAATGATTCATTCTTTGCCCTGTTATCAGCAGCGTATATTTAATATTGAACAAAACAGATAATAGCTTTCTCTGTGCTGGAAAGGACTAATGTTGCTCAAACGGCCAGTGTTTACAGACCCTTTAAGCATTAATTAACCACTTACTTGCCATTCAGATTAATTAAAATAGGTCGTCTCGGTGTGCAAGAAATAACGAATCCCCCCCCCTCCTCCTCTCTGTGTGCTGAAACCAGCCTGTGCTTCCCACACTTCAGTCAAGTGTCACCATTGTCTCCGAGGCTATTAAATTGTGGAGATTAAATTAGTTTGACCTTTTTTTATCATATTCTCAAATTTCCTCACTTCTGTTTGCATGCCGGAAAAACAATCCGAAAGGTCGTTAATTCTTCCATATATGTAAATAAAACCGGCTTTGCGTTCACCACTTTCACAAAGCTAACCGCGTCTCTGACCTCCTCTCCCGTCTCTTCCTCAGCTGGACAGCGCCATGTCCCTTATTCAGGCCGCAAAGAACCTGATGAACACGGTGGTGTCCACTGTCAAGGCCTCCTACGTTGCATCCACCAAGTACCAGAAGAACAAAAACATGGAGGCCCTGAATATGCCAGCCATCTCCTGGAGGATGAAAGCGCCCGAGAAGAAGCCTTTGGTGAAGAGAGAGAAGCAGGACGACGGCCAAACCAACAAGGTCAAGAGGTCCTCTCAGAAGAAGCACATCAACCCGGTGCAGGCTCTGAGCGAGTTCAAGGCCATGGATAGCATCTAGACCACCCCGCTGTTGAGTCCCAGAGATCACAAAATATTGACCAATGAGTTTATATATAGATAAAGCTTGTCATTCTAATTAAAGGAAAAGGGTTTTATCGTATTTGTTCCACCTTTTGCATAGACAACTTGTCTGTACGACCTATTATTATATTCCTACACTGCCTCATGTCTATTCCATATATTCAGATTTGCTCTAGTGTGTAGCATTAACTGTCTCTTCTCTGGAAAATGCAGTTAGAGGGAAATCAACTGGACGAATGCATTTTTTTTTTTTATTATTATTTTTTATTATATATTTCCCATTTTTTTCCTTTCATGTTTATTGGAGGAAGGGGAGCAGATTTGATAGATTATATAAGAACTAATTCCAAGAGGCTTTTGATTTATTTTGTATTCTAACCAGTTTTATAGTAATACTATGGGGTCGCTGGTGTTTTCCACTACAATGTTTGATTATGTCGAAATAACCTTCTGTACTGCAAATATCAACTATGCAAAATCTGTCTGCCTTTTGTTGACTTGAGCAATAACTGTAGTTCATTTGGATGTGCTGGGCTAACTGGTAAGATTTTAAACATGTTGTGGTGACTTAAGGAACCAAACTCAATATATACAAGTGTGCCTGCCTTTTTCTAACTTTATACATACCTTTGTTACGCCACTATTAACAGTTCAAATCCGTTTTAACTGACCTAAACACTATTTTCAGTGCTGAATGACTAATGATTCGAACCGATTTAGTTCTGGGCTGATTCTTTATAATTTAAGCTCTGAAGTTTAATTTTCAGCATTTTTTTCATGTTAATGTAATGCAGCAAACCAAGGTGACGGAGTGTTGCTGTGTTACTGTTGTGCTGCATAAAACTGCGACGCACACAGATCCATTCGTTTCAGTCAAACTTTGTAAATACGCCCGGACTCCTCTGAGTCTGGGAGGACCCAGTGGGCTCGACAACGAGCAGACCAGCTTCATTACCTGTCAATGAGACCAAACGCCTCCACAATCTCAGAATGTTTCCAAATTGAGGGATCAATATGTTGTTGTTTTTTTCTCTCCGCAACTTTAGAGGTAGGCGAGGAAAGGAGATTTCTTTGACTGAAAACTCTGCTTATTGTTTTTATTTCTTGTCATTAAGCTTGAAAACTAATCGAAATGTTACGTCGGGCACAAACTTTATAGAGAAATCAAACAAGTTGTCAGGAGTTGGAGCTTTAAAATTAAACAGGAGACAGCTTTTTTTGTTTTTGTTTGTTTAACTTCAGGTAACAAGTGTGAGGTGTTTCCAGTCATACCTAGTGTTCTGCTGCATAGTGGTGCGTCGGTATACAGCGAGGCTCTGAAACCCTGCTGCTTTGTTCTTGGGGCTGAACCTTTGTTTTTGCTCGTTTGGCTCCTGTGAACTATCGCAGGATGGGCGAGTATGATTATCTGACAGGTGGATTCTTTTTCTGTACTGTAGAGCCGAGCTTCTCAGCAGTTTGTCTTTTGCTGTAACCGAGTTTGGATTTTAATCCCGAGTGATCTCAAATTACTTTGCCGTGGATTTGTTTGTTATTGAGAGCTGACTTATTGGTGCACACGTTTCTTATATTCATGTGCCTGCTTTATATCTTAATAAACATTTAAAATGAAACCGCTGTTCTTTTCTTTCTTACTTGCAGTGTGAAGTCATGTTTTTTTTCTTTTTCCTCCCTCCCTTAATCCTTTATATGCTTTGTCTTGCCATTATACCAGTTGTATTGCCAACGAAAGTGTAAGCCATAAATGATTATAGCCTGCTAAGGTAAAATGAGTTTTAGAGCACCCCCAAACATTCTGCTGCACATAATTAAGGCATTATATTATGTGTACATACCTCCCTTGCAGTCTGCTTTACTGACTTGAGGGCTGTGTACAGAATGCTCTCGTAACTTCTGTAATTGGATTGTTCTACTGTCGTGGCTTATTTTCTCTTTTTAAAAAAGAAAAGTGCAGCTTTTAACATCAAACACATCCTGCAGTCTTCTGGTGGCGTCTCTTTATCAAACAATAGCCTGTGAAGAAAAAAAATGCAGTGGGGGAACTGAGTGTGCACCATGTGAAGATAAATGTGTCTGAAGTAGGAAAGTATTTGGGATGAATTGTCTTTGCCTCCCCAAAGTGCTGAAGTAATTGCACCTCGGAGTCAGTCTGACTCATCACTGAGAGGACACCGAGAAGACAAATCCCCTTTTTCATAATCTTACACAGACAGGTCATTTTCAGTATCACTGTTTTTCTTGTTTTTTTTTTTGTGATGATTGTTCTCCATTCAGTTACCCTAACCCATCTACATCCACTTACAATTTTTCATAATATCTTTGAACATCCCACAAAAAAAATTGGATGTGAAATAGATGGGGAGCACTGCAGCAGTGGAGAGAGAGAGAGAGAGGATTTCCATACTCCCGCCTGATGACTTTGGCAAACAAACGGTTCAGTTACAGATTGTTTTATCACATCAGATGTAAATACATTGACACCAATAAATAAGGCTACATATTTTAAAGCCAGAGCCACTGACTCCGTATATGTCACTCCTGTCAGATTGTGTGAGATGTGTGCTGTTGACTTGATCGTTGTTGGCACCTTTTCCCCCATGGTTTGAGATGGCGCAGTGATTAAGTCCTTCTGGGAGAATGCTTCAATCCCTGGGTAGTATTTTAGGCCATATCCCTTATTACCCAGTGTGTTTTAAATACAAATACGGTATTTTATCACAACTCAACAAACAATAACAACATGAAACAAAACATAAAAGTGGGCAATTAACTGCAAGGAAACCGGAGGACCCAACACGCATCATTGCTCTTTATATTGTATAGCTTTCAGTAAAGCATTAAGAACAACTGTTGTGGAATGACATGGACTGTGAAATCCTAACATTACATGTGCAATTTGTTAAAATAATAATAAACAAACAATAAGAAATGCACACATTGAAAGGAACATGCCCTTAGCTTTTCCTCTTTTAACAAGCCCCAATGGCTGCCATGAAAAAAGGGTCAATTAATGAGAGCAGCCGCCATAATTGAGTTGAGCTATTGAACACATTATTTTTTTTTTTTTAATATATTTAAATATATATATATATAATTAAATATAAATATAATTATATATTTAAATATAATATACAGTACCAGTCAAAAGTTTGGACACACCTTCTCATTCAATGGTTTTTCTTTATTATTATTTTTTTTTTTTCTACATTGTAGATTAATATTGAAGACATCCAAACTATGAAGGAACACATATGGAATTATGTGGTAAACAAACAAATGCTCAACAAACCAGAATATGTTTTATATTTTACATTCTTCAAAGTAGTTAAATGAGAAGGTGTGTCCAAACTTTTGACTGCTACTGCATACTTTAAATATTATATATTTAAATATATTTAAATTTAATATATACATATACTTAATATATTTTAAAATATTACTTTTATATTTTTATGCGTGACCCAACAGTTTAAACTGTAGCAACTGCGGAGCTATAAGCTATATGTGCCACAGCATGAGGTAGAGCGCTTGTCCCGTAACCACAAGGTTGTTGGTTCAAACCCCTCTACCGGCAACATGCCGAGGTGTCCTTGAGCGAGACACCTAACCCCAAGTTGCTCCCGGGCGCTTCATTGCAGCCCACTGCTCCTCCGGGATGGGTTAAATGCAGAGAAATAATTTCCCCATTGTGGGACTAATAAAGGCTTAATTATTATTATTATTATTATTACTATAAGCGGGAAGCTCGCAGCGTGTGAAGTGTTAGCACGCGGATGAAGTGTGAAGTGTTAGCAGGCGGCTCAGCGGATAGCTCTGGTCGCGTGCGGCCTGTGAAGTCACGCTCTGCACAGAAGCACCAGCTCGTCGCGTGACGTGGGAGTCCAGCTGAGGGAGACATGACCCGCAGTGACCAACAGACCGGACCGATGCGAAGGTAATCCAGAGGTGGCTCAACATCTGCGCTCTTTCAGTGCTAAGTGAGACTTATTTTATTTATTTTTCATTTTTTTTATACACATTGCACACACGAGCTGCAGCCTGCTTTCTGTATGTTTTGCATTGATTTGATTGCTATGTGCTGTTGTTGGATGGAGATATGTCCACACAGATGTTTCACATCCAGAGCTATGTTGATGCAGCTGTGTCATATTTCTTTCTCATTTTTATGTCAACCCCCCCTGGGTGGCCTTGAAGTATTGTTGTTTGTCCTCGATCAGCAGCCTTGGATTCTACCTGTACACCTTGTTGCTCGTGCAGTTGTGGGATGCTTGTGCCTGGTGTTAATATGCATTAACGTGTTAAATGATTTCCTAAGAATGAATCAACTTAAAGTGTAAACATAGGACATTTTTCTATTGTTGTGTTGCTACTTTTTCCCCCCAAGTGGAGGATCTGAACACTGCTTGCACCACCACACAAAGTTGAAACTATTCTCCTCACTCAAGAAAACTCACTGACACCAAACCCTGACATCTTCTCTGAACTTGATGAATCAGTATGTGGTGCCATGCACACTGTTGACTGAAAAGAAATAGAAAAGTGGAGAAAGTATTCCTGGGCAGACCTCGTCAGCATCGGCCATTCTTGAGTGGCATTTATGTTTGTACGCTAAATTCCTTGTAGGACCGTAGTTCCATAATGACCCGTACTCATTATGATGGATCGAATTTTAAAAATATAAAACATCCACTTCATCTCTGTGTAAAGTAGGCCCTCGCTGACTATTACGAGGGGTTCATGTAAGGAGTAAATCTGCCCCTTTACAGTGGTAATATCTGGGCTGGTTTAATTTAGTCTGCCTGCATGAAAGAAGCAGTAAAGTCTGAAACTGTAAAGGCCTCAGACATCAGTGAACGGTGATGATAAATGTCCCATGTGTTTCAGTGAGTCCTGTGTGTTGATGTAGCCTTTGACTTGGGTTGACAGAGTGTTGTAGTGCATGAAGAATATGAAATAAAAACAACAACAAGTAGCCTGCTCTGTCAACAGTTGTGATTACTTTCACTCAAGCATGCAGGTAGAACCTAAACAAACTTCATAGGACAACGACAATTGCGGAGACTTAAAATCGTACTCGATGTACAAAGTAACAACGTTGTAAAGCAAAGTTTTCCCAGAGACGTGATTGATTTCTGTCACGCTCCAAAAACGCTCTTTATTGTTGTGTTCTTCTGCCCCATCAGTGCTTCCCTTATTCATTAACAACCATTCTCAAACCTTAGAGGTCACAGTGGGGATTTCTTAATATGACTTTACATTTAATTGCAATAACCACTGACATTTCCTTATCGCTGTTTGCATACACTTAATACTTTGCACTATTGTCCTCGTTTTATGGTGTTCCTCGAGGGACAATTTTAAGATAACTTGTATCTTTTGTCGACCCTCTGAAAACTAAGCATTCTTCTGCAATTCTCCTTTCCTTGGGCTATCCGGTGTACCTGTGTCTTTACATACTGTAGGTTAATTCACATGTAAACATGTTCTTATAGGGCTATCCTTCAAATCCCAGATGAGCATAGCCCCGTTCTACAGTTATATGTGTTACACTGTTGGCTGATGGGAACCTTGCTTTGCTTGAGGTGGAGCTGTCCAGTCTACTGTGGTGCTGATTCAGTTCTAAGTCAGAATTGGGCTAGCCAGTGCTGAATGCATAACTTCAACTACAGCTGAAATGATCAGCGAGGTCATTCCACGATCAGCTTAATTGATTCATTACTAGACATAAATCCAGCTTCCAACTATTTTGATAATCAATTGTTTAAAAATATATTTTTTTGAAGCAGGAAATATATATATTGCATTAGTGATATTAAAATATAGCTTTTACAGTCAACCAGACCTGACGGTGCTGCCATCTCCCTTGAGACCGCATTACACCAACTATGTTAAACACATGACCAGTTTAATATTTTTCTCAGGTTGGGGCTCTAAAAACACAATTTGTAGAGCGAGAACAGATGTACAAGACTTGCTGGATTCATTTTTTTCTTCAACATCTGCACTACTGGTTCTTTGTAAAACTGGTATTGAGGGTGGACCGCTAACAGATAACACTGTAAGGTTTTCTGCAAATTTTGTAAAATTTCATAAAAACACAAACTACAAACAAGTTTGCCTGGTTTCTGTAATAAAGTTGTATCTTTTATGGCACATTTCATCATTCAGCTATCAAATAACTGCACCAGCCCGGCAACCACTTTTAAAAAGTGAGAGATTGTTGTAAGGCATTCAATTGAGGGCATTGCTTCAGAAAGGTTTATGCTTTGTTTCTCCCATCACAACTATTCATGGCAATCCACGCCATTATAGGCGAGACTGCCAGTCATGTTAGCAAAATGGTACTCATACAAAACTAGACAGGCGTTAGATATGTGGCCGGATTTCTATTTTTTCTCAACCTGATTTAGCGTTTCATTGCTCTCACCTCGCCTCACCCCGCGTTTGAGCCAGAACCCACCACGGTGGCCCCCAGCCGGATACGTCTCTGTGAATACGGCTGGTCCCCGGAGACTGTAGCCGAGTCTTGACGGAGGATAATAATAGAAGGCTTCTCCTCTGCTCTGAGACAGGAGACCTACATCTTCCAAGGCCTTTTAGAGTGAAATAATACAATGTGGCTGTACCAGACATTTGAATGCAGATATGATGCAAAGGTGACACCCCCACACACACACACATACACACACACACACCCCCGCACTGCTAGTTTCCACCCATCTGTCGTCGCATGACATGTTGCAATGAAGTTTTATCAATCACAGTGGTCAAGTTTGGCAGTTTAATCAATAGACTTAAGTTTTCCCAGCGATACCATTATTTTTAAAATTAGAGGAGCCGGGCAAAGTGGAGTGAGAGCATGTTCTTAAAGGAAAGGATGGGTGGGCTTTTTAGCTGTCAAGCTTCGCTGTACATAAACACAGGGACTTCAGTATTATTAGCCCTGAACCTAGCGAGAAAGAATTGGCAATAAACACAAGCTACTGGACTGGCAAATCTGTCAGTGCCGAGGTGGACGTCTTGGATAGATAGACTTGGCTCTGTCGGGGTATAAATGTTAAATATGACTGGTTGGAAGGATCAGTGAACCACACCATACAGATGCCAGAGTGCAATCATGCCAAAATAAGGCAGTCCTTACTCAAATGTCAATAGCTTACACAAGAATCCAAGAGTCTAGTGAGAGGGATCAGCAGGAGGCCCAGGGAGAGTGCGTCTTTAATGCCCTCCGCCGTGCCGACGAGCACATCAGAGCGTCTCTTTTATTTGTTGTGCTGAGCTGCTTTGTAGCGGAATCGTTTCACAGGTGAAGGTTTCAGATGCGACATCAAACCAAACGATCCTGTTTAGTCCGGCGAGTTACTTAACAGTCACAGCACAGACAATGAAATGTCTCCTCTCTATTTAACAAACACTAGAGGCAACGGGGAAGGCTAGAAACTTAGACGTAAATGGGATGTAGTTCATCCAATTTGAAGGTCTTCCATCAGTTCCCCTTCACCGCATGAGTCTAACCTTTCCAGGGCGTCATTAATAATGACATCTTCACATTAATAATACAAAAAAAAATTGCCAGGGGCTGTCTGGAGGAAAAAAGGTTTCAAGAAGTCTCCTTAAGCCACTGCTTCAGGCGGAGAGCTGGGAATTTTAGAGAACTTTAATTACCTGAGGGCCAGCAGGAGAAATGGTTACTGTTGGAAGGTACTGAATTGTATATCGGTCTGCCTGAGTCAGGTTTATAGTGGCACAGTAACCCACTTATCATGTCTAATGGAAGTATTGTCCTTTTGGGGGGGATTTGGATTTGCTTTTCTTCGTAGAAGTGTAATTAGGGATGTGGCATGGGCCTTCAATCTACTCGGCATTCATCTCATAAAGTTTAGAATTCCTCCCCTGTTGGCTGGTCGGAGTTTTTTATGGTGACTGCTGAGTCTTAAGGCCAGTCTTTTTTTTTTTTTTTATGGGCCAATGGCATGGCATGTTAGCTAAAGACGGGAAGGAGCTCTGCATTACATGCAGCCCCACCACTCAGCCTGTCAGCACTGGTTATGGTGGTAAAACAGTCACTGAATGCTACAGCGATGACATTCAATTTAAAGTTAGACTTTTAATGGTGCATTATAAAATCGATTTTGTTCTTTTGATGATTATGAGAATGAAAAAGTGACTCCAGGTTGAAGTTTAGTATAATTAAAAAAGAAAAGTATATTAACATTGGAAATGCCATAAAATCCATTGCTTTTTCCCCCCTCCATAAAGACATTCACACACGGGAACACCATTTCATATCTTCTCTTTTCCATGTCATGGCTTCTGGGACCAGTTACATAAAAATCTATATGCTAAAATCACCTCTTTCTAATGTGAGTGCAGGCATAAGGGTACTTATCCCCGGGTCTGAAAACATTGTAGAGCTGGATGATATGTAATCCAGTGAAATGGTGCCAGTATTAAAAAGAGCACTATCTTTTCATTTAAAGTCACTTTTTATAATCAGCTCCCAAGGAATCAAAAAAAAAAAAAAAAAAAAGGCAGTAAAAAAATAATAGGATCAGCTGCGGCACAGACATAGGTAATTTCGTTAAAAACCCCTTTCACAACGCAAGCTTGGGGAAGGAAAAAAAAGAAAGCTTAATACTGTAAGCCGTGCAGTGAGGGCTGCTGTCATTGTATTGCAAATAAATGGCTGTGGTGAACATGTGTGTGTGTGTGTGTGTGTGTGTGTGTGTGTGTGTGTGCTGCCCGGGACGATTTGTGTGATGTAATTAGATGTAAAATGCTTTTTAGCGGGCTCTTTAATTGACTTTCGGCTAGAGTGATTTGTGGCCATCAGGTTTTCCCTCGTGGCATCGTGTTGTCTTCACTCAAGGCCAGTGGATTATTTGCAAACACCTAAATCCAGTTTCTTGAGCTGGCCTTGTTCGATCAGCCCTCTCTCTTGTGTGGAGGTGATTTCTATAACCTCAAGGATGAACTGCTTTAAACGTGTATTCCTTATTCTAGGTGTTCAAATTCCCTGAATGAGACTCTCCTGTGCTTTTACTTGAAATACATTCTGACAGCTATTTAAACCGCCATATATATATTAAACATTCAGTTGAACACCTTTTGCATAAAGTAATCCAGCGGTGTCACGCGCCATTGCTGACTACCAATCATCTCATATGCATTCCGGGTATCCGGCACTGTATTTTAATGGCTGACATCTCAGGGCTGCAATTCAAGTGTGATTTATATCTCCTCAAGTCATCAGTTACAATCAGATCCAAGGATCTGACTCTGTGCTCGCCAGACAAGCACAGCAAACACGGAGGCAAAATATTTAAAAAAACAGCTGCGTCGCGTACATGAATTCTTTTGTGAAATGTTTTGAATCAAAGGTGCCGCAGGAAGGGGTGGAGAGGCTCAGACAGACGGAGTAAAAGAGGGGTGACGGGGCTCCGCATTGGTACGCAAGCCTGTGTCTTATCCCTTAAACCAATTTCCTTCCTCAGTACTCTGGGGAGTGGTCTGATTTGCACCGTTTCCTTTTCTCGGAGTGAGTGTTTATCCTGCTTTTACAATTAGATCTGGCTCCCAGCTGCAGCATTAATCAAATACCGAGACATATTCTCTCTCTCTCTCTCTCTCTCTCTCTGCGTTTGAAGATTGAGGGAATGTGTCCTAAATGTCTTCCGCTGTGCTAACGGGCTGTGAAGCAGCACAGTTATTTGTGAAGCAAGAGTCTCACACATACTGTACACAGATCTGACCGGTCAGGAGGATTGCAGAGAGCTCTGAAGGGGAGCCAGAGTGGAGCTTATTTAGATATATGGTGCTGGGAAACGTGCTTGTGATCTATTGATTATATTGATATTGCTCTTATTTATCATGGTTCGGTATTTGGCTGTGGGTTTCAGACTGTACAGAGTGAACGGTGTATGGACCTTGTTCAAAACCACATTATGAAAATATTATTTTGTAGAATCTTTTTTTTTTGTCCTTTCTTGAAGTAGAGATGTGCCTTCTGGACCTTGGGAAGTAAAAAGGGATGACTACTTTGAGATGAGAGATTTTGTTTTTGTAGAGCCCAGCACTACATAATAGAGTCATTTAGCAGATAAACCATGGACCTCATAGTTCATGGTTGCAGTATTGTGTGGGTGTGCGCACATTTCTCTCTCTCTTCATAGCATTATGTCAATAGAAATCCACTACAATCACTTAATGTACTCCACCGCCCCACTCTACATATGGGCTTTAAATGCTTTAATCGAAGACCTGCTCATTTTTATTGGTGTTCTTTATAGGTAAGGTTAGTGATGATTTTCAAATGCACTCAGTGATTTGTGGCTAATTAGGGCGAGAGTCAGACCACAAAAAAAACGGATGTATGTTTGGGGGGGCAGTGAGTTGGCCTGCGGGGAGGGGCCACAATACACACCGGGACCAGATCTCCTTTATTTTTTTATTTTTGTTATTTTTTTGTTTTTGCAGACGGAGAGTGATGGCTCTAATGTAGCACAGAGTGCAGATGAAAAGACGAGCATGTACTGTAGTTGGCACTATACAAGAGGGGTGAGCAGCATTGTGGAACCAATCGAACGGTTGCCTCCGTCACCATGGTTACTTGTGAAAGTTGTGACATTCAGCCAGGAACATGCGAGACAACCAATTTATTAGTCGAAATGATTTCTGATGGAGCCCAAATTAGGAGTGATAGAGATGGGCAGCGAAAGGTATAAATCACAAATTGGTCTGCTGCTCTCCCTATGATGCCGTGTGCTGCTGGTGTCACATGCTAATCATCATAAGCGAGACCTGCAACAACAACAACCGATCCGGCAGCAGAGCACGCAGTTTATTATTTACTCATTAATTCCTCCTCAGTTTTCAACTTTATCTGCTGTGAAACCTGTCCCTCCACACTGCACTTGTTTATCCACCTCTAAGAGGGCTTTCTCTGCCAGATATATGAGGCAGGCCGCTATTTTGCTGTGTTGGCCTGAATTATCTGCATCCAAATGGAAGTGGCTAATGCAGCCCCTCAGGTGGGGAGTCAACACTTTGTGTATTTCAATATTTAATGAGCTAAACGCCAATGCTTCCCACAGAGTCTCAAAAAATAAAATAAAAAACACCTTGATGCAAATTAGTTCTGGTGGACAGGCGTGAGGCGAAGATGATGATGTTGCCTCAACCGCAAATTGGACAAGTCGTTTCTATCTTTGCGTCAGGTGGAAACTTTATTACACTGAAGTCAATGGTAGAACTGCAAAACTACAGCTCAGGTGAACTTTATTCAGTGTTATCCTTCATGGTTTAGCATTTACAAACTGTTTGTAAGTCAATAAAAATATCCAGCCTCAGGCATGATGAAATAATAATGGTACAAGGTGGGAGTTGTGCCGAGAGTAAGAAGCTGAATATTAAGGTTATTCATATCTCAAAACAATCTGCATTTTTCTCATATTGTCAAACAACAGTACTCCCCAAAAGTTTCTCACCTGTTGCACGATTCATCCTTTCTCAAAAACATTTTTTTGGGGACGACCAGACAGTCGCATTAGGAATGAATGAATTCCACGAATGGCAAGTTTAACCTTCAGAAAAAAACCCCCAAAAAAACTTGCCTGTACAGCAGTTACCCATCTCATCGTGTGTCATCGACTAATCCGCTGTCAGTTCCCATATTATCGCCGTTGTGTTATGTGCGTGCGTGCGTGCGTGTGTGTGTGTGTGTGTGGGGGCCTGCAGTGACTCCACGGTGAGCCCTGAAACGGATGTAGACAGCGGGCATAAACGCCGCTGAACCGAGGCTCGCCGAATAACTCAGCCTTCCATTGTAATCAGCCGCTGTGCGGGCTGACTTAATTAAAAGTGATGTTAAATAATTTCTCTGTGGCGATGGCGCCGTGAACTCTGCTCAGCCTCACAGCGCGACCCGGTGCTCTCCTCCACGCCTGATTTCAGCCATCATGCACACTCGAGGAGCTGTATTTATCAGAAAGGGAGTTTTTATCTTGCCTAAGAAAAAACACCCGTAGCATTAAATTTGGATTAGAACATTAACTCCCCCTCCATCCACCACCAGCACCACCACCATCTCTAGTTACTCTCTACAGGCTGAGTGATTCAGGGTGATTGTCCGTCTGTATTTCCGATGAAGTGGGAGACAGAAAAACCAAAAAAATGGGATTCTGCTTTGGAAGAGTGCCTCAGGAGTGTCTGCTTTCTTGCCTTGATTGCTCCGTGTTCCTCGAAGGCTGTGTAACATGGACGACAGTTCAATATGAAAGTAGAAGGGGGGGGAGTACTATTAAATTTGTCTAAGGGTTGAGTGAACTTGTCATTGCATCACTCTCTCTCACACACACACACACACACACACACACACACACACACACACACACACACACACACACACACACACACACACACACACACACACACACACCCCGACGGTCCGATCCTGTTTTTCCTGGAGATTGATTCCGTTACACAGGAATAGGCTCAGGATGAAGTCATACATTACAACGTGATTCAGCCTCATTAGAACCACTTCTCACCGCTTCGTGGACGATTCCGCAGACATTGCTTCAATTTAAAAGCAAGCAATGGCTTTTTTTCTTTTTTTTTTCTTAAGCGTTTTCAGACAGACGTGGTAATATCAAGTCTGTTTGTGATACAAGAGGATCAGTAAATGTATGTGTTGCTTTGCCTAGCAACTTAAACCTTTTGGAAATATGGATTGTTTTTATTTTGGCTATTAACTGAAAAAAGAGAATAAATACTTTCACACAGATGTTGTAATTGCATGGTGTAGTAGTAGTTATTAATATTTAAGAGAGAAACCAAGACAACCATTAAAAAGAACATATGTCCTAATGCAAAATAATTATTTTTGGAAGTGTCTTATTTTGATATTCTTTATGATCATATATATATGTAGTCACTTCCATTATACGTGCAAGGATTAAGGAGAAGAGGTCTACATTTGTTTGCTTTATTGATTTCCAGAAGGCATTTGACTGGATTAATAGGGAACTTCTTGAATATAAGTTATTAGATTCTGGTGTAAACGGGAAGTTTTATTTTGCTTTAAAGTCCCTTTATCAAGCACCTGTTGCTCATGTTCAAGTGAATGAATATACAACTGGATGGTTTTCCCAACAATTTGGTGTGAAGCAAGGAGATGTTTTGTCTCCAACATTGTTTTCCATTTATTTAGCTCTACAAATTAAAGCTTCTAATTTGGGGGTCAAAGCAGATGATCAGACAGTGGGCATATTATTATATGCTGATGATGTAGTTTTACTTGCGGAACAGGAAAAAGATCTGCAGATTATGCTGAACATTGTTGTGGAGTGGTGCTGGAAATGGAGGCTAGTGGTAAACCAAGACAAAACACGAATAGTACATTTTAGACACAAATCATTACAGAGAAGTTCAGTTGTTAGCTTTGGTTCAACAGTGCTATCTTACTCTGAACAGTATAAATACCTTGGCATTACTCTCGATGAGCACATGACATTTAAAGAAGCTGTCAATGTTCTAGCTCAGTCAGCGGGAAGAGCACTAGGATCTGTACTGAACAAAGTCAAACACTGTGGTAATTTAGGATTTCATACGTATACACAACTATATAACTCATGTGTATGTCCTGTGTCTGACTATATTTCCGGTGTTTGGGGTTTTGGTGAGCACACAAGTTGCAACACTGTGCACCACAGAGCGATTAGATCATTCTTGGGAGTTAAAAAATCAACATCAGTTTTGGCCATTACTGGGGATATGGGTTGGGAATCACCAAAGATCCGACATAAATGTCAAATGCTTCGACTTTGGAATAGACTTGTGAACATGTCAGATCAGAGACTTACAAAAAAGATATTTCATTGGGACATTTTGCATGGCCATCCATGGGCTAAGGGTTTGAAATCTCTGTTTTATATGATTGACCTGTCTTTCATTTTTCAGAACAGATATATATAATATATGTATATACATATATACATATATATGTATATATATATACATATATATGTATATGTATATACATACATATATGTATATATGTATAAACATATATAAATATATGTATATACATACATGTACATACATACATGTACATATATGTATATATGTATAAACACATATACATATATGTACATGTATGTATATACATATATACATATATGTACATGTATGTATAAACATATATACATATATGTACATGTATGTATAAACATATATACATATATGTATATGTGTGACGCACACAAAATGTATGGTCACATTTTTGTTTATTTGAGGATATTAGGACCAAACTGTTTCTTATGCATAAAGAAAAATGGTCAGTTGACATATGGTGTAAACCAAAGTTACGAACTTATTGTCTCATAAAAAACAACTATAATTCAGAACTTTATGTTAAGTATAATTTAAACAAAAGATCCCTATGTGCACAGTTACGCTCAGGAACATTAGCATTTGCCCTAGAGACCGGTAGGTTTCATTCCACTCCAGAGGAGGACAGAATCTGTTTGTTGTGTGAGCTCGGGGAAATTGAAAATGAGGTGCACTTTTTGTTTAACTGTCCTGTTTACGAGGACATAAGGGATGTCCTCTTCAGTAAAATGACTTCCATTTATGATTTCTTTTGGCTGGATGACTATGAAAAACTCGAGCTGTGTTTTAGGAAAGGAACCTTCTTTGTAGCAGATTTTATTTGCCAGGCCTGGGAGAGAAGGCAGAATGTTTTGTTTAAGATGGAGCAGTGAAGCAACCGGTTGATTTGTAATCAAATGTGACTTGATGAGATGTGGATCCACTGCAGCTGTACTGTTGGTGTCTTGTAAACCCATGAGGGTTGGGCATGTTTTTTTGTGCATGACACGAAAATAAAAAAACTATCTATCTATCTATCTATCTATCTATCTATCTATCTATCTATCTATCTATCTATCTATCTATCTATCTATCTATCTATCTATCTATCTATCTATCTATCTATCTATCTATCTATCTATCTATCTATTACATATTCTTTCTTAACCTCCTCAGTCAGCTGGTTCCTCAAACAGCCCCCCCCCCCCCCAGCCAGTAGAACAGCGCAGACTGCTGACAATGCAGCTGCCGTCACACTGCTTTTATAATAGCATACATCAAGCCTTAAACGCTTCGGAGAAACACTCAAACATCTGCGTGCGGGTAATTTTTGTTGCCCTATAGATTCTGCCCCGACAGACGGAGTGCAAAGTAATAGGTGTGCAGCAGAATGAAGAGCGCACACACCCATCCTAGCGACAGCAGTGATTTTTTGGACTTTGGTAATCAGTGAGTCGGTGGCATCTGCAGAGGCCTCCTCTTTTTTTGCTCTTTGCCCCAGGCAGTGCGACTGACTTGAAGTGCTCCAGTATGTAGAATGCTTTTCAAAGGGGCCTTAATGTAAATACTTCATAGCATGCTGAGTGGCCCTATGAATATGTGATAAGGATACAGGCTGCAATTTAAATTAAACGTTACACGGGGGCAACCATTTTGCATAAATGTGTACTTCATTTTCAGACATAAAGTCTATGAGAGGATGTGAATAACAGCAAACGGCTGGCTTCATTGACCGCATTTACTTTTTATGCCACCTGGTTTTATCTGTTTTAAATTAGGTTTTAGTGAGGTGCGGTAGTGTTGTCTGTGAAATGTAATGTTTTGTAGCAGTCAGCCGTAACTACCGAGTGGCCACCTGAACTGGACTGGTGTTCGGTGCGACAGCTGCACTGGCAGCCGTCACTGCACATCATAACTGATGTTGTGCTGAACTCAGTGCCCATGACTGCAAAAAATCTCTGGCTAATTGACCTGCAATAACTCCGGTCAACAGTGAGCCCATCTTTGCCTCCCCTGCATGGTAAAACAAGTCCAACTATATCCAGAAAAGCTTCCGTCGTATCCATTTATGAATAAACACACATGCATCTTCCTGATCTTGTTTTTCTCCTTCACTACTTCTGTTCCAGAACAAAAAAATAAGCATTGAAAATATGCTTCTCCTGGGGAACACTAATGCAGTACAACCCAGAATCTTATTAGTTTGTCCCTCAATAAGCAACGGTCTGAAAAGTGGAATGGATGAGTTCCTCTGAGTTCTGTCTGTTGACATGACAACCGTGCCCTGCAATAAGAGTACATCTGTTCAGTCAACAATTGGACCTGAACTCCTTGTAAAAATGTCTCTCTATGTTCAGTGTTTCCTACAGGTTTCTTTTAGACCGTGGTGGGTGAACCTCAGACCCTCTTTGGGGGGTCCAGGGGGGTGCTCCCCAGGAAGAAAATGAATGACATTTTAAAGTTAAATGCATCAATCTAGTGCACTTATAGGGCAACATTAAGAGGCTTGCCCTTCTGTAAACACTTTTGTGCTCTTGTAATTGCATTGGTCGAATTTAAGTACATTTAGGCTATTCGAGTACTGTACTTGCTTAACTTGCGTAACTGTAAGCTTCTAGTCCACTACATCCCAGAGGGATAATTGTTCTTTTAACCTCCCAAAATGATTTGACATTATTAGTTACTAGTAAGGCAACTTTTCAGATTCTTAAAAAAAATGCTTAGAGCTAGTGTCAGGAAGTTAAAAAGGTCATTTTTCTCTCTCTGTAACTTCTTCAAACAACCGTATTTATTCAAGTGTCTTGCCAAAAAATACATTATCCAAGATAACATTTGAACTAGTGGTGCAACGGATCATAACACTCACAGCTGGGATCGTATCACAGATCAGAGTCAAGGATCGGATCAGCGCAGAAGAAAAGAGAGAGCAAATATAACTTTTAGAGATCCCTAATCACATTGTTTTTACTGCTGATACTAATTTGTGATCAGTGATCAATGATTAGTAGTTTTTAATTATAGCAGCTGGTCTACAAAGCTCCAGACTTTTTTTTTTTTCCACCGTCCCAAAAATCATTTCAACCATTTCCACCCCATCCTAACAGCAATAAATAACTTATGGGCAATGAAAAAGAAGTGAAACAAAAACGAATTCTCCCTGTTAAAATGCTTACCAATCGGAGACATTGTACCCGAATCTAAAGAACCAATCAAAAATCATTTCAACCATACTTAAGTCAAATCATGTCAAATCCATCAAAATGTCAACCATCAGAAATTCTAAATGTTATCCTTTTACTTTGTTATAGTCATCTCTCTTGTTTTTTTTCTTCATAAAAACACACAATTCAAATGATAACGTAATAAAATATTTTATTTAGAATTTTGTATTACATGAAATTTGTCATTACTAGTTCTAATGATGTATTATAAGCTGCAGAGACTTATTATAAACAGGTTATAATTTAACGAATATCTATTTATGTTGTTGGCCAAATATCTCCTTCATACAACTGGATTTATTCAAGTCTCTCACCAACACTACATTTCACGAGATTACTTGTAAACATATCATGATAACGTTATAATTTATCTTAATGCAAAACTAATTTTCAGTGCCTGAATGCATCATAATGTAATCAAACGGAACCTGTGTTGTTAGCCGTCAGTGATGCTCCCACTGCTACTAGCTCTCCTCCAATCAATTTAAACACGGATTGATTGTTTACATTATAACATTTTTAGGGATTGGTGACTAGAAAAGCATAAACCCTGATGTCCTGCTCAGATATTTTACAGAATATCGTTGGATAACAGTCGTCAGTAAAACGTTAAACTAAATCTAATAATTAAATTAATCTGCGGTTCGCATGGGTGCTGAACTGTGAGGTTAGTTACACCACTAATTGGAACACATCATGATGATGTTATAATGCCCAATACTCATTTTTACTGAATAGAGCCCATAATGTTACTCAATTGAACTTCCGTATATGAGCTCAAAGATTTTCATTTGTTAGCTCCAGTGTTGCCAATGTTAATAGCTCTCCTCCTCGAGCATAAATGCAGATCTCCTGATAGCATATTTGTAATGAATATTTCCAAGCCGAACTAGAGCCGGTCCAGTGCACGGCTGCTGAGGAAATGCACCTGGAGAAAGCCAGCCAACCCACATGTTGAAGTTTTACTACATTTTTGGTTCATAATGAAACTTTGGCGGGCCAGAATAGACTTTGGCGGGCCGCCACAGTCCATGTAATTAATGGGAAACACAGATGCAGAAGGCTGGCTGTTCCATCTCTGTAGCCAAACCTATCCATTCATCATCTGAATCAGCCAATTAAAATTTTCCACAAAAATTGAATCTTCTCTTGTAGTGTCAAGTAAAGAGCTTCTTTTTAAAATGTAGCATGTCCTGCTGCAGCGCATCATTTCTGTGGATGATACATACATACAAGCAAAAATGAATGAAGGAGTTAAATTATGAGCAGACTAGACTTACAACACACTGCTGGCCAATTAGCATCTCCGTCTCGGTATGATCCGAGGCTTTGCAAGGCACTGCCTCTGGCAGTTCTCTCTCTCATTCTGTTCAGAGAGTTTTGTGAAGTCCAGCATCTCACCCCATGTGCCCTGGAACTAGCTGAGTCTTACTCTTTTGTAGCCGTCCAGTTGCAGACTGACAGTGACGCATCGGTTGCTGCTGGCAGAATTAGATAGATAAATACAAAGAAATCTGTAACAACAGAACCTAGAGTCCGTGTCTCACTTATTGATCGGTTCATGCACCGGTAGATCTCCATTTGCCTTGACCAAAGTATGTCATGCTTTTCTTGAGGATGACCCTGAGGATTTACAGATATGAACAAGACAACCTCAAACTTCAGAGCTTATGTTGTTTACATGGCAGGAGCACAGAAAAGACTCAACAACTGTCAAATATCATCTCCCAAAAAATATCTATTTATTTTTAGGCTATTTATATATTTACAGTGCTTATTCATATTTATCCCCCTTGTGCTGAGCTTGCACGGAAAGCCTATTGTGGGCAGGGAATCATGTGACAATGTCAAGTTTCTTTTTATTACAGCGTTGCTGCCAAAGCCCAGTAGTGTTTAAACTGGATCATAGCAGAGCAGGGAGTGATGGATGTTTGGAGCTGCTTTTTTTTCACTGTGCGGTTATTACACAGCCCCAGTGTAAAAAACCCTGAGGGACATAAATTCTCTCTTCACCATTAAATGAAATGTAATGTAAGGGAGGTTATTCATGCTAAAACGAAAAAGGGTAAATTACAGAGGCTGTAGCTAAGGAATTGAAGGTCTGGCTTCATACATGACTTGTATTATGAGACTATAATGCTCATCCTAAAGTGTGGAATAGAAAGGAACAGGGAAAAGGTATGAGAGAACGTTGACAAAGGGAAGTGTCGAATCAGTCACCTTTTTAAATGTTACCTGCCACTGTCTAGAACCGACCTGTCCTCTTTTTTTTTTTTTAAATTAATTACACACTGCACCATACAAAACCACAAAACCGAAAAAAAAAAGTGCATCTTTCAACCATATGTGTTGCTGTTGCATCACATGGTTCTTTAATCTCTGCTAAATATATCAGCGCTGTGAACAGATCACTGCGTTCTCACAGCTCAAAGCACAAACCTCTGCATCTTATCTGGAGGGCGTGCTCACTCCTTCCTCACAGATTTAAGGACTCCGGAGTCCTCATCTGCATTTATATAAGTGACCATAAAAGCTGGTTTCTGGTCTTGTTGCTTCCCTCTTCCTTGGACAGTCTTGAAGAACAGGAATAGAATTGAGATGCTGGCATCGGCTACTTACTCACACGGAGGCAGCAGCTGCATTAACAATGCTTTATTTCACATCCTCTTAATGTTTATTCACTGGCTCCCATTCGTACACTGATAGTGCTGAGTCACACCCTCTTGTGCACACTCTCTAATTATTCCGTACCATAGCAACCGTAACTTAGCAATTGCTAAACCTCTTCCATTTGAGAGCTTCAGAAAAATGTCATTCTTTTTCTTTCTATTTATCTTTTCAAACTCAGGAAAAGATTAGCATTGGCTACATTATTATGAGTCCTTTTCAGCGCTCTCTCCATGAACCCTAACTCACATAATGTCCCTTTTGTGATATGCTGATTTGAGGTCGAGTTAAGTCATTTAAATTGACTTTGACTGACTTGTAAATGACCTGTAATTTCATGTAAAATATCGAAAGAACATTGTTTCATTAAGGTGTAGGCTATTAAAAAATGTAGTAAGAGACTTCTATCTGATGTCCTTTCTGCACAAGCGCGCAGTGTCTGGAGAGGAGCCACTATCAATTCTGGGCTCCCTGACAACTAGTGACACTCTCTCTCTCGGCTGATGTGTCTTATAGCACTTTGACACACAGAGCTGTGAATCGCACACAGGATATTAGACACTCATTCATACAGAAATGAGAGTAAAAGGTAGATAACAAGATGTTGGGATCCTAGGCTTTAGCTGTCATCATAAAGTTCACTGCTACATGACCGAGTTATTAAATGCTGTCATGTCAAGCAAAAAAACAAAAAAGGTTGTGTAATTTAATAAAATGTTCATTCTGTGCAGTAATTTACTCTCCACAGTCCTTTTTGTTGCTTTACAGCTGGGAAGAGTGAAATCTCTGGCTGAGGCAGTGAGTTGCTAAAACTATCTGCAACATTTATACAGCGTTTCCCACAGGGTTTTGTGAGACTGTGGTGGGTGGTCTTTGGACCCTCTAGAGGGACCGGGGTAATGCAGCCCCTGAATAATTTTTTTCTTCACATTTTTAAAGCTTAATGCATCAATCTGGTGCACTTGGAGAGCAAAATAAAGAAGCTGGATCTATGAAGAACATTGGGTAGTGTAACCAAGTTCATTTAAGCGACTCGAGTACTTTACGTAAGTACAAATTTTAGCTTTATACTTCTAGTCCACAACATTTCATAGGAAAATATTATACTTTTAACTTTACTAAATTTATTTCTTAGTATTAGTTACTAGTTAGGCTAGATTCAGAATCTTAATACGAAATATAATTCAACTAATAAACTATAAGGGCATTTTAAGACGTATACAGCCAAATAACAGTAATTATAAATTGTTCCACCCTCTACCAGCTGCAACATTGAAGTGATAAACGAGGACTTGGAGATATGGACAAAATCAAATATAACAATATTTTTGACCAAATACCTTTATTGATATTGCCACAATATATTAGGGTTGAATACTGCTGCTCTCACAAAATGTTTCATCATTATTAAGGATAAAATTACAAAGAATGTAAAGGCAAATTATAGAACAGCTAAAACAGTCTGCGGAGGAGTTGTGCACTGAGAGGGTCAGCTCACCAGTTGAGAAATGTAAAATATTTTTGGTTCATTCTGAAGCATTGGTTGGACAAAATTGACTTTGGCAGGCCGCCAGAGTCTAGGTGGATAATTGGAAACACTGTTTATATTTGCTACAGAGATGTGAATTTGTTTTTATATTATTCATGTTTACACAACTGGTAAATAATCACAGCATAACCAGAGCCAATTCATGATGGGGCTTTGTTTGGTTCCTTAAGCAGCTACTTACTAAAGCATAATCAGCACCAGAAAAGTGCCGTCGGTAGCACTGAAGTATTGGACTCACACAGATAACACCAGCCCACCTGCCATAGCTGTTATTGATGGGCTGTCGCTCCCACTGCACAAGCCAGTCATTGCTAACCTGGACACGACTCATTTTACACAGAGTTCTTTTTTTGGGTGGGGGGAGTTGACTCATGAAGCATGAATTTTTAAACATCTTGGCATTTGAACGTTCCCATCTCTAATTTATAATGCTACATTTCTTACTACTATTGTAACCTGTGGTCTTCTTTTCATTTAGAATCCAAGAAGTATCTGTGATGTGAGAAAAACGCTAGTTAGGTTTTTCGAACAAATCGTAACGGAAAGTTTAACTTAACATTTTTGGTATTTAGTTAATTTAGGTATTCATTGACCCCTGCCTGTATAACGGGTGTGACAGGTTGTCTTCTTGGTCTATGACAGGTTCAAATGAAACTTTATCAATTTACCATCTCTGTAGTTCACATCAAACACATAAAAAATGAGTCAGTCTATGTTGTTTTCATTTTAGAATGTTCACCATTCCCAGGTTTCAAAACTGAATGTCAAGATTTTTAAACCCTTTGTTGCAAATAGTTTTGGTGCGTGGGGTTTGCTTTTGACTACACTCTGACTGGTAATGGAATGCACCACAGGAGACTGATTTTCAGGCAAACCTAGTGCCTTGGTATTTGACTCCCACTTAATATAGCCATTGTTGACACCTTCTCAAACAACCAGGTAAAAAGGAATAAACTTCCCAGAATAAACGGATAACAGCCCCAAAAGTGCTCAGGGTGAACATGCCCTTACGCCTTATGGCGGAGAGAATCACCTTGTCCGTCTCAAGAGCTTACTGTTGTTGAAGATCCCCTGGAAATGTCTCCTCTTTTCCTTCACTGACTCTCTTATCTTGTTTGTTCCTGCCCAGTCTCTGAGCTCGACTGTGTCGGATGCATTCCACACACACACACACACACACACACACACACACACACACACACACACACACAACACACACACACAGACAAGGAGGCACAGACTCTGAGTCAGTCACATAACACCACGCTCGCACACTTTTCCTTTCCTGCCCTCGCCCAAGGGTTTGGTTTGATTCATGCCCTTTGTCAGAGTTTGAGTCGCATAGAAATAATAGTTTGACTTCTCTGGGAGTGTGGTGGCTTCCTTAATTGGTGTCTTTTCTCGCATGTACATCACATTCGCCCTTGTTCACTTGAAATCACACATCAAAGGACCTAAAAACTTCTCTCCTGCAGTGTCAATTTGAAGTTCATACCACTGAGGTCCTGAGAGGAGTTGCACATCAAAAAATGTGAGAAACGAGGAGGGAGAATGTAACAAATTAGTGCAGATCAGCGTTACATCTACCATACACCTAGTGTACACAGCAGTAATTCCAATAGTCCCTTTTTTATCTCTGAAATTATCTCTAAAACATATGACATTAAAGGCACTGATTTATTGTTAAAGAAAGAAACCTACAATTTCTGCATTGACATCAAAACAATAGTTTGTTCTTATATATTTGAATCAAAGGAGAAATCCACGTTTGAAATAGATTTGACACATTAAGAGCCGAGTTCAGAGCCTCTCTGTAAACACACTGTCGTGTCAGTTATTATTCCAATGTGATTTGACACATGCCCTTTAATGTTGAAGAAACAAGATTTTCCTTCTGTAAATGTTCTGTAAATGTTTTATGTTACAGGGTGTTTATGTACGCAATGCCTCTGCCCCTGAAAACCACAATAAATATCTTATAAATGTTAAACAGTTATTTATTCTATCCATCCATCCATCCATCTTCCGTAACCGCTTATCCAGTTAAGGGTTGCGGGGGTGCTGGAGCCGATGCCAGCTGTCAATGGGCAAAGGCAGAGTACACCCTGGACAGCCTATCACAGGGCAGACATGTGTAGACAGACAACCACTCACATCCACACCTACGGGCAATTTCAGAGTCATCAATTAACCTAAGCTGCATGTCTTTGGACTGTGGGAGGAAGCCGGAGAACCCGGAGAGAACCCACGCTGACACGGGGAGAACATGCAAACTCCACACAGAAGGTTGTCTGGCCCGGGAATTGAACCCAGGCCCCTCTTGCTGTGAGGCGACAGTGCTAACCACTACGCCACCGTGCAGCAATGTAGAAAATGTATGTGTATATATGTGGATATGTGTGTATATATATCTATATATCTATAGATATATAGATATATATCTCAATAGAGACACAGAATGACAACATTTTCTTATTCTGCTTGGTTTTCATTGTTACTAATACAACTTTCGGTCCCAATTACATTTTCCACATTGTAGCAATCCACAGACAGAGAAGGGAGAGTCAGAGGATTGTTCAGAAATACAAAATATATCTAGCAATATATCTAGTGGTAATACTACTTATGGGAGTGCTGATTAATACTTGTGTTCTTTGATTTTGAAACGGTAGCCTTGCGTTGTTATGTGGCCGTTGATGCTGATCTGATGGATCCACAAATTTGAATGGTGCAACATGGTGTTTACATGGTGATTTATTCACGTACACTTTGTATCAAAAGCGTTATTAATAGGTTGATATTTAAACAATTTGGTATTTATATATTTATACTCTACTTTTGAGAGCACCCCTACATAACTCAATGTATATTTCGTTAACAGTTGTTGTTTGACTACAATCCTGAATGAATGATTCTTCTGAAAGCTGTTTTCCACCAACCCACACATCAGACATGGCCAATTTGTTAGTCATACCAAAAAAGATGTCATGTGATCACACTAAACTGTGAAATGACAACTAAACACAGGAGAAGAATAAGAATAAAAGTAATCTCTGAAAATAATTGAATAGATAATTCTAATTAAATAAACGTAATGCCTTCCCCAGCTGTCTTGAATGACTTGGAACATATGTCTCATACACAGTGGTTGAATGTAAGCTGTGAGTTTTTCTTTCCCTGTCACCAGCGAAAAAATGAATGGTCATGTTTTTATCCGCTCAGGTGTGAAATTGCTGCTGTATTTGGCAGATCGGTGTGGGTTAATGTACTCTCTGAGGTCCTACTTCCCATCCCTTCGCGCCGCATCCTGGCTAGCATGAGCGGTCCGCATCACACATGGTGTAGTGGTTTCACAGCGGCCACTTTGGCGATCACAAAAAAGATTTGTGAGGGTGCTTGTGTGCAGGAATGTGTTCCGATATGGAAACATGGCCGCAAACTGCTCCGTTGAATCCGCCCAAACGGCCCGTAACTCCTCAACGATCACGCCGGGTCATTTGCTGGTTCTCCCAAATGGGGACAAGAATGGAGTTTTTTCCCCCTACAGTCAGACTGATAGCAGTGGCCTTTTAATGGCTGGTTGTTTTAGGGGGGGGCAGGGAGCATTTAAAAATAGCTCTGCACCTGCCCGTTGGAGTCGCTGTGCAGCTGGTCTCATCTGTGCATTGATCGCTCTGTTTTGGATCCTCTTTCATCTATAAATAATGTAGTCATCTGCAGAGTGTTCTCCCTCTGTAGTTGTCGGCAGAGTGTGCTCCCATTGAAACCCCCACACACACACACACACACACACACACACACACACACACACACATACACACACACACCCCCGGTTACCAGCACCGTGGAGGCAATCAGCCCTACCAGGCATGTCATGCCTGTCTATGATAATTGTTTTCTGGATGCCACACTCACTTTCACTCTCTGTTTAACTCCCCCCCCCCTCTCTCTCTCTCTCTCTCTCTCTCTCTCTCTCTATCTCTCTGGCAGATTATTGCACATATCAGGTAGACCTACTGTTAAGGGCTCCTTTTCCCAGTCCCCCCCCCCACCACACACACACACACACGCATATGAAACACCCTCACACCTACCCCATGACGGTGGCTCATACGATCACTAACGCTGCATCAAAGGGGCTGCAGCACAAAGGCCACTGCTGATGGCCGACTCCACTAGAGGGGTAAATAAAAACAAGAGTTGACTCTCTCGCCTTGATTCTTGCCTGCACAAGTAACACTTTTTTTTTTCTCTCTCTCTCTCTCTCTCTCTCTCTCTCTCTCTCTCTCTCACTCGCTCCCTCATTATCAATGCTTGGTTGCATGTCTTACCCAGTGTACTGTAAATGCTTTCAATGGCAATCTGGGCGAGCTGAGAGTGTTGTGATTTCCATTCTGTTGCACATTTCTCTCTGCTGGTCTCCAGAGAGAGTCGGGGGGGGGGATTGCCGGGGCTCCCCTGAGGTTGGACACCAAGCCCCCAGGCGTTGTGACAGATTAAGTACAATGGAAATTCACATTTAAAAAGTCCAACTAGATATAATCCATACTGTTGTTTGTGTGCCATGGGGTAGGATGGGCAATTGCTTTGTCAACTCACAGCACATCGTAAATAACTGTAAATAGAAATGCCGTCATTCATGATATGTGTTCACATGCCATGTTTTGTGTAAGTTTTCCTTCAGAAAGTAAACATTACATAATGGTAAAGTGCAGTTTGTTTTATTTTTTGTGCTCTAGCACTACTTCACATTAGAGTATGCAAATGATGCAGGAGTTGCAGAGCTGCCATGACTGCTCTGAGATGTCGCCGCGTCTCACTGTCACAGGAAGCTGTGGTGAGCCTTTCCAAAGCACCTGGCGAATGTGGAATACCACCGTTTGTTTCATTTCTTCAGAAGCCAAATGCTTGTTTTTCAGTTTAATCTGGTTCTTGGACTATTCTCAAGCCAAAGAACTGTGTGCAATATCCCATCAAAAAGCAGGATTTATCCTTTAATCTTTCCCCATCGTCGCAGTGCCACTCAACATGGGCAAAGTCCTGTTATGTGGCTTTGTTGTTGGGATTAAGGCCATGGCTCTTTCTAATGATTTGTAATATCTTAAGTCAATAAGTAGAATAATGAATGAAGCAATAGGAAGAATTGCTTGGAGTCACATTAGTTCGTATCAGCAAGTATGGATTCATTCTGTTACTATTTCATTGACTGACAGATAAGTTTACACATTATTGCCAGAAAATAAATTAAATTTATCTTTTGAAAAAAACGATAGGGCTGAATTCCCAGTGTTACACAAACATGCACAGTATGACAAGACTAAATATCTCCTGACTTTTCTCCTGCCAGTACCACAGTTTCCTTGCTCTGGAGCCTATCTCTGTGAGAATACTGCTGCATACTACAAACTGATAAATAATTCTGTCGCGCTTTTTGAAGTCACGCTTGGCTAGATGACTGCCAATAAACAAGACTCTGTGGAACCAAATCACCCTCGCAATCATCCTGATGCTGTCACGGTTCTTGAAGACAGGTAGGAATCAGTAGCATTTGTTTCCTGCACAGCTGAGTAGGAAAACTAGCAAAGAGAAACAACCAAATATGTGGATGAAATTCCACTGCCTGCTGTTGAAACATTTAAGACTTACAAGTGGCTTATTCTTATTTTTTTATTTCTCTCACTTTAATATATGAGACATGAATACTGATAGCATGGAATGTGATAAATAATGTATCTTATTTTGACATGCCTATGTATGCATGGATGAAAAACATCTTTCAAAGTGCAACGAACACATTGGTCTCTACTTTGAGGTTTGTAGCATTAAACTTAGACACCATTAATGGTTCTTGAGTCACACCTAAACCTTCAGTTAGTCTCCATTTTGTTTCTGAAATGGTTTAATCAAAGGGCCAGTTCACCCCTAGTGGTGCCTTGCAGAGGGTTTCAGTTAATGTCCTGAGATTTTCAGATATTTGCCTCTATATTCCAAATACTTTCTTTTAAGGAAGATTCACTTTAATATTTTATTATTCCTTGAGGGGCAATTACAATTTTTTTCT
Source organism: Anoplopoma fimbria (assembly GCF_027596085.1). Taxonomy (NCBI): domain Eukaryota; kingdom Metazoa; phylum Chordata; class Actinopteri; order Perciformes; family Anoplopomatidae; genus Anoplopoma; species Anoplopoma fimbria. Next base: position 9,006,114 of record NC_072452.1, on the reverse strand, counting down.
CACTTTTCCCATTCATGCGCGTACACAGGACTTGACCAAGGGGTTGCAAATTTCTGGGCAGTGCCCTGGTGAAATACTTAATGGTTAAGAGCATCGGCCAGTCAGTAACTGGCCACCACAAAAGCACATTTGTCGAAACGTTTTGACATACAGGCACATTATGGCATTGGCTTAAAGAAGTCATGAAGGACATTTGTAGGGGTCATTGATAATCTTTTTGTGAGGTTTAATTGATGCTCAGTATTGAGCTGTGTAATGGAGCTCTGTGTTTTGTAACACGCTTTGTCAAAAGGAAAAAAACCAAGAGGTGTCAAATGTCAATGTTTCCAATCTATTCAGTCATTAGTAGTTATAGGTCTCCGCTGTATATTCTGAATATTTGTATCTATGTATGTATTATTATTTTTTGCGAGTGCAACAGAAATATCAAAGAGAAACAAGGAAGAGAGAGGGAAGGATGTAATAGCCGCTGGATAAATTGTGCTTAATAGGGTAAAAACCTTTAAAATTAATTGAGCAGCCAAATGTTACCTCATCCCTCTCATGCATGCTTGCAGCTATGGAGAATCCTACCGCAAATGGAAATGGCTTTGTTCTTTGTCTCAGAGCCGCACAGAATGTGTGGACGTCGATTTCATCACATTATTCTTTTTTATTAGGGCCCCTGATATTAATGCTGTGAAATGCATTGTAAGTTATGGTAGACAATAAATGGCATGCTGAGGTATTCTACTGTGAACTTGTCCAACACCAACAATGGGTAATAGCACAGCAATCAGCCGCTATTAACTGGATGTGGATTTGCATAAAGAGCAGATAATTTACATGATCAGACTATACCACAATTCATCATCAAAGCCAGGAGGTTCTGACCCTTTTACACCATGAACTGTTTAAGGAATGCAGAGGCATGAAAGACAAAACCCTTTAAGGGACAGTCCAGCTTTCAGTTAAAAAAAATAATTGCAAAAGGAAATAAGACCTTAACATATAAAGCCAAAGAGAACTTTGTATAATAAAATAACAGTAAATAAGTGTGTTGCTCAGCAATACAGTTTTGCTTAAAACAACAGCATGGCTGCTACTACTAACTCTGAACAAATCATATTACATTTACATTATGAGGCAGGCTACTACTCTCAAAACACATGTAGGTCTATACCAAATTGTCATATATTTTTAGAGCAAAAACATATGTTTGAGTAAGAAAACGTAATGTATGTTCCTTTACATTGCCAGTGGAGGTAACATTGCTGGAATTCTTTATTGAATAGAGTACCCTGTTTTATATTTTTATAATACATTATACGGTCACTGCAAAAAACTCTAAATATACCTTCATGTCGCCCACCCCTGCTTTGGGGTCAGCTCTCAGGAGCAGTTTGGAGTCACAAAAAGCTTCAGTCCAATGTTTTCAATTATATCTCATCTCAGTTTGCTGGACAGTAGGTGTGGGCCAATATGAGGCTCAGGCTATTGTATCTATTTGGTCTGAGATTGTTAGCTGACCCAGTATTCAGCCAGAGCTTCATGCTTCACCAAGCCTCTCCGCAATCTACTCCACTGTAGCACCCAAGAAATTAGGGATGAGAGGGAGCTACAGTAGCATTGATACATTTCATCTTTGCCCAGAGGCCTGTCTTTCTCATGCAATCAAAAAACTGGGGCCGAGCAGCAATTGCCCTGCAAAAAAAAAAAAAAAAAAAGATCCATGAATCCTTGCTAAGCCATTGGGGTTTTATAGGCTATTCCCCGGGAAGCAACAATTATTATTGTAATGAATGCATGCACGACTGTGGTGTGGCGCATCACATGACCGTCTTCCAGGTTATGAACACATCTAATGCCGACGGCAAACATTTCAATCTCTCTAAAAATGATTGTACGCAGTGCTGTGCTCTGCTGCAGTCATTGCCTTACCTTATAATATCTGAAGTAAAAAAAAAAAAAAAAAAAAAAAAAAAGGATAATGCTCTACCTGAAAGCCACAAATGGCGTGAAATGACACTGATAAGAATCTCAGCTCTGATGAAACATCTTACATTCAGAGTCATAAAGATGATGTGTATTCGTCAATGACAGGACAGAAATTGCAGTGCTGCGTGTCGTCTAGGAACCCAGCAGATCTACATGTTCTGTCCCCAGAGGCTCCCGGCTTCATCCTCTTCCATCTTAACTCAACGAGAGGGTATCGTGGATCCAGCCTAAGATAAATCATATTGGTTTAAATTGAGCAATGATCTAATTTTTTGAAGTGCTGAGGGACAAGAGAGGAGGAGAAAACACTGATCCGACAAAATGCAATTTTATGACTCCTCCTGTCACATCTACTTGCTTTGTCAATTTAGCGCTAACACTGCCGCCTTGGGGCCTCAGCATGGGAGACGTGGTGTGTAGATGTACCGGCCCCGGTTGCCTCAACTGCCGTGGCATGCAAGAGTGCACTTCACATTGCTTACAGTATACAATTAGTTCAGAAGGTCAGGCATGGGGGGGAATCAATATTCAGTGTGTTTTTAAGCTTAGTAGGCTTTTAATTAGGAACTGTGAATCCCTGAAAATATTGTTTATCTCAAAGTGTTTACAAGACTGAGAGAACCTGAATTTAAAACCTTCTTTTTGCCACAGTGAGGAGAAACACTTTCCAACTGTGGTCACTCAGTCGCTCACTAGGGACACCAGCATAGCTGACAGCGTGTGAGAATACTATGTGTTCAGCTCCTCTCTCTGGCTCTTTAATCCATATATGGCATTTTTACTACAGTGTTGCTGATACTGAAGCCATTGCCAGGTAACAAACAAATAAAAAAAGCAGCCAAACCACCAGTTGTTTCCTAGGCAGTATATAATTAAGATCACCAAGCGAGATGTATGTAAAAACACAAATTAGCTTAATGGTCTCATCTGCTGGAACATTAGTTTTAACAGAGGAGACTTTTCTCTGTTAATGCAAGAATGTCTTCTGTTTCCAACATTTTTATTTCAACAGACTATGATAGCTATAATGCATTTCTTCACACGGAAATTGACAAAATTCAGAGAAACCTAAAGATGTTAGGATTTGTATTGAGTTTGCTTTTTGATGCTTGGATATTATTGTCCCACATTTGGAGTCAGAAAAAATAAAACAGAACGGAAGAAAAATAACTTTGGAAAGCATTTTGCTTTTTAATTGGCAGCAGCATTTCATAGAATGAAGTGGGACGAATATTCTCAATCAAAAATCTATGCTCTGCTGTTTTGTTTACTTTTTGCCTTGTCAACCTGCAAAGGGTCTTTGACTGAAACATTGAAACCCAGTGTGCAAAAGTCACTGTTTGTATGATTGTGAATAAGAATGTGAATCACAGAATAGTTCACAATACAACATTATCATGATACGTTCACAGGATTTGACAACTGAATTGAAACAAAGTAGAACAACAAATTGCATAGAGTGTTAGCTTAGTGCCTCTTTAATACACACATGCCGACTGCAACCTGTCCACATGTGCCATCGTTCTAATGTAAAATAGCCATAAAGCATCAAAAATTAAAATGTTTTGAGAAAAGATGCAACTGTGCCTCACTAAAATCTTTCTAATCTAAGTTGACAGCTTCGTCAAATAGTTTTTAAAGTGAAAACAACAATATACATGTCTGCATTATAAATCGAAATGATGTGATGTAAAGGCTGAAGACAAATCAGATGTTTTTCTACACACAAATTCATTTTGATCATGTCAGTTGTAAAACTGTGAACACTGTGAAAACACAAATGTTAGTAATGTGGTGTTAATGGGACCTAGAGTCTCCTTGACCCAGGAGGTTCTGGGCTTGGAGCAGCTCCTGAACCTCCAAGCTGAAGATGCTGGCGTAGCTAACTAGTTTCTTCTTTCTAGTTTCATTAATGTGAAGATGACTACTGTAATAGTCTAAACCTTTAGCCGGGGTAACATCCAGTAATGCCTGGATCTGCCTGAGCTCAAGGCTTGATGTCACAATAGTGCCTCCACAAGATTCAGCCACGGGCACTGGAAAGGTTTCCATTTAATATTGACTGTGACATTTCAACCCTTTGTGATACATTTTCCAGATGAACATTGCTCGCGGTCTCTTTGTGTACTGGTGGTAGGGCTCAACAAGTGCACAGGAAGAGTTCAATACAGAGGAGAAATAATCTGCTTAGAAATGGCGGATGAGACGCGTCAGCCTTCATCTCCTTTGTGCCCCCTGTGCTCCGCGGAGGTGTCTGTGGCCTTGACAACAATATTACATGCTCGCCAGTTGAGGTGTATGACCCTCACCATCATCACCCCACCTCCTCCTCCCGTAAACACAAACACACACACAAACACACACACACACACAGACACACACACTGTACATATCCCACCATGCAAAAGCTTATCCTCACAAGTGTTATCTCCAGTGAAGCCGTTGGAGAATCTAATCACGAGAGCTCCGTGTGGAAACCTGAGTGCAGTTTATTCTGCTGAGCTGTACTCCTAGATAGCACTCCAATGCACTCCTCCTCACACAGGCCACACGCCGCACGTGCAAACAGTAAGTCCTTCCCTTCAAAACAGGCGACGCCTGTCAAACGGGGAGAACACGACACGCTGAGATAACATAGTATTGTCAAAGTTTTTTTGTAATGGCATCACTGCTCTTGTGGCTGCCACTCTAAATGGGCTGCAGTCCGAGTGCTGCCTCTCAGAGCAGAGATTCTCACAGTGGATGAGTATTTGTACGGCAGCAGGAGGGGCCTCGTATCCCCTGAGGACAGGCAGAAGCCCAGCCATGCTTACAGATTGGGAACCCTCTGGGAGGCAGAGAGGCTGGGAAAAAGCTCTTGGGAGAGCGATGGACACGGGGTCACATACCCTACAGGCGTTGTTTTTTGCCCTTGATTGTTTCTGCACACTTTCCTGAGAACTTGTCTCTCTGCCTCTGTTCCTCAATAGAAAGGGGACTGAGACGAGATGTCAGCATGCTAAATTGGTTGCTCCTCGGTGACGGTGACATTTGAGCTGCTAATTATTATGTTCTCTCATGCACTGTTCCTCTGCTGACTCTGAATCACTCTTTGAATATCTCTGAGCCTTTTTCTCAGATTAGTGTATTATGAATCAGAATACAGTAATCCTGAACATGTTATTACCTGACAATTGTATCACCAGACATGTCATTTGGAATCTGGATCCTTTTCTTTTTCAGAATATTTATTATTATTATTAAATGATTATGATTATATCATTTCTTTATAGAAATACATACATATAAATATATTTATGTATATATATTTTTTAATATATATGTCTTTAACATTATTATTCATTTTAAGTTGAGTTTAAAAGTGTTACCTTTTAATTTTAATATGACAATTTTGTACCAGCACTCACATTTTCTTTATCTATGGACTTGCGGTGCTCAACACTACAGCAGAATAAAACTTGTAAGGGAAATTCGGACAATGTCAGCAGTAACATACCCTCAGAGAGTCCCTGTTCACTCCCACGTTGAGCCTCTCATCTGGCCTGCTGAGCAAGTAAAGAGAACATGAGGAGAGAGGCGTTCACATAAAATGACCTCTGTCCTGCAGAGAGCTCTTTACCTTCGAGCAGCATCTGTGGTCATTTCAGAGGAGCAGGAATCAGGTCTGTACTATGCAGCTGTAAAACATTTTTTATATCATAGCTTTAATCTTGTGTTTCATTTGGAGGCCACTGCATCTGAAACTAGCTCTATTAGACAAGGGCGCAATCAGATCTCAATGTCTCCGGCCTGACAGAGCCCTATAATCATTATCCACTTTCAGAGCTGATCCTGTGTGTACATGTTTGACCCAGTGTTGCTGTCTGACCACGGGAAATCACTGTAGTGCGCCCTGCTACAAAACCCCCACTGGGACATATCCACAATTTTTTTTTTTTTAATCTTCAAAGGATGCTTATTTGAATTTTAAATTTCTCAGACATGTGTCACTGCACACAATGAAGAGCTTGCTTAAAAATATTCTTTCTGAAATGACTAACTAAGAATGATATTTTTATATCTTGTCTTAGGCGAAGGGAATAGTGAAAGGTGTTCACTACATGCAGTCCTCTCAGCATTTCCATCATCTATCACCTATACAAGAGCTTTCCCTTGGTGTACATTATGTAGAGCATTAGCAGTAGTTATGTCACAGCTTCAGGTTTGGGACAATGTGCCACAATCAAGGGTTGAAGGATTGTTGGGCCTCACGCAAGAACATTTTCATGTTCTTATCTTAACTTTCTCTCACTTTATTGGTTCATTGGGCTCAAACGAGTGTGCCACCACAGATTCAGAAAACGCCAGATAACTGTGTAAATATCCAGCACACCTGATGAATGTCATTATGCGTAAATGAGCATGCGTTCATTATAATTTAAAATAATGATAAAGAATTTTACAAAATCAGTGATTTAAGTCAACGAATTGAAGGGAAATCTATCCTTTTTAACAACTGTCAGCAGCAAAAATAAGGAACCTGCTGAAGCCAAGGAATGACGTAAAAATAACCAGTGCTGTAATTGCCGCCTCACCTGAGGGTCGTAGTGTCACTAAAAAAAAAGACATGGTTTGCTACAAAAATGAAAAAAAAAAAGTGTTGCTACAGCAAAGCATTCGATTTATCGAGGGTCAGGAGAGGGTCAAGGGGAAGACCCCATCACGGAGATGGACGAAAGACTATGTGCCATAATAGGTGATGTTCTGCTGCTAGGTATTGAAACGCTGCCTAAAGACACGCTCTCTTCCAATTTAGTTAGTCGGCCATGAGGCACCTGGTCATATTTCTCACTGACCTTATCATATAGAGAGACAAATTGACCTTTACGTTTTTGCAGAATTTAAGTTGTTTTGCAGCTTGAGATGTTCATATCAATATTGTTGTGTTATGTAATGGCAACAATAGCCCATTTAAAAAATGTCCTTTTAAAGTTAACGTTCCTTGTCAAACCAGTTACTTTACAGTAAACAGTAAACTATAATATTCTAAAACGTATAATGTTTGATTGAGGCAGGAAGACACTGTCTTTATACATCAAAGTGTCCCGTGATTTAAATTAGAGTATGTTTAAATGAACACTGGGAGGGATATAAAAGATGATGGACTCCAGCTCTTTGATGGATTCCTGCTGCGTGCAGGATTTGTCCCAGAAGTGCTTCACCTCCTTGATGTATGTCAGGACTGTAGGTGTAAGCTTCTTGGCCAGCTCTTAGAAGTTGGGCTGGAAATATTCCTTCAAAGTCCCATCTCCACATGAGTCCCTGCTTCTGTGACTGGCTAGTGCATTCCCAGTTTGGCCACCGCCATTTAGGGCTGAATACTGTCCCTTCGATGGGGGTGAGGAGGAGGCATCACCGTAATCATGAACGCGAATACAAGCACCCTTTGTTTTCTGTGGCGTGACCTTTTAAACCCTAGTATTTGGATCATGGGGCTATAATGATATGAATATTACCTGATTTAAACGTTCAAATTTAGGTTGAAGTACCTAGGTTTTAGCTCCAAAATTCTATTTTCCTAAGCTCTACTAAATACTACATGACTAATGTGGGTCTCTGCATGATGACGTTGCTACATGTATATACATATGATCTTTTCAATAGTCAGTGTATCACCTACTGTACCTTAGATGGTGGTCTGAACGCTCCCAGTTTGGAGAGGAAGACAGCAGTACTAGCATGGAAGCTAAGCAATATACTGCCGTGGGGACGCCATGTCGGTTCAGATCCGAAAAACAAATTTACCGAAAATATATCTCTTAAAATGTTTAAAGTCCAATATTTCCCTCTGGAGCTCTGGAGACAGCTGGACTGAGATGTCTCAAGTATTTGTAAAAAATGGGTTTCTTTTCCACCATATAACAAATTTTGATGTAACAGTTGTTTTATTTCCCAAAATGGGACGTGCATAAGAGCAACTATATGGTAACTCCTCTCCAGGCTGCTGAGGAACACTGCAGAGTCAAACAGGCAAATGCATGTTGGCCTTCATAAGCTTAAGGAGATAAAAGCCAGATGCCTGTCCTCGTCAGGCCTCCAACATGACACAAGACCATGACCTTAGATCCTATAAAGAGGTGCTGCACTGGCCCCCATCCAAGGTCATCCTGACTGAGCCTGATTGACCTCACACAGCACCACAAGCAGACTACGACAGTAGGGGGGATGGGGGGGTCCATCCATCATAAATCCTGTTCCTGATGTTGTGCATTTGGCCGTTCTTGTCGACTACTGGTCGTAGTTCAGTACTTTTGTCAAGGCACATTGTTTCCTCCCATAACAATTAAGAATTACAATGAAACTAAATTCAGAAGCACTCCACATGAGTACCTTGACTGAAGAATTGCTTGGGTCTCACTTTATATATGTTAACAGAACACGATCTAGTATCCTTGTTTGACTCAGTAATTTCCTATACAGGTAAGACCAAAACCTGTGCACTGTTTTTAAAAATCAGGTCACTTCTCTGTAAGAGCTTTTCATTAATGATTTCATCTCCCTGCATGGCCTTGCTTTGTAATTTAAACTCAATGTTGGCTTTCTTTTATTGCCTCAGTCACATTGTTAGTCTTCTCCAAATTATAGATTTTTATTCTTCAGCACACGCGATAAAAAGAGGAGGCAGAATTGCCACTATTCTCTTTCTTATTTCACCTCTTCATTATGTGACTTTCTCCCCTTTTTGATACTTAGCTTTGGACAATATAGCAGCTAAGTTTGTTCTCAATGTGACTGTATTTGTGTACACCAGTAAAGCACCATCTCTTTTTTTTTTTTTTTTTTTTACATCAAATGACCCTGGCATTGAAGCTAAATGTTTTGTGGTCAATACTCCTCCACCTAACAATTACCTAGCTGGTGACTTTGAATATTTTAATAATAAATGACAGTTCTCAGCAGATACAGTTTGTTCTGCACTTATACAAAAAGGCAAGAAAACTGAAAATCACCAGGTGCTTTTCGCCAGTTGAAAAGAAATGGCTGCAAAGAAAGGAGTCAAAGAAGGGAACATGTAGGTTTAAAATTGAAACAACATAAAGATTAGATGTTGATTTATATTATTTGAAATGCTGCCAGAATAATAATCTTGTTACCTCTCTAAAAGATGATTTCAGAAAACTAAAGAGTCTTTTTTTGCCACAATCAATAATAGTCCTCTTAATAAAACCCATCCCGTTCTTTGAGTCTAAATAATCAAGCATCAACTGTTAAATGTGTACAAATATCCAACATTTAAAAATGGAAATAAAAGTCCCTGCACGTAGAATGTCATTCTATATTATGATGACAGAAGATGCAATCAGCGTTGCAATTAGCAGGATGAAGTCATCCACTTGTGTTCTTGACCCTATTCCACCCAAGCTGTTTAAAGCCAGTTTCCAGTATCTCTCCCAGGAAACGAACATTAAAATTAAGTGTTCTCGAAGTTCAGGCGTCCTCCCCATAGCTTTGAAAGTATCTGTTGTAAAGGAAGCACCTATACTGATATTGCCAATTGGGCCGTACTGACACAAATAGCTGGGTCGTATACCAATGACACAACAAACTCTGATACAACCGGTGTCTCGTGGCACTGCTCTAACAAACCCTCACTCACGTTTACACCATTGTCTTCCGCCAAGTGACACAATAACAAACAGAAAGCGAAAGGTAAGAAAGACGTTTCATTTCTCTTTCGGGTAATTTACATAATGTTGTCAGACACTTATAATAACAATCTGAGCCTATCAGTGGCAAAAACAAGCACTTTTCGTGAATGTAAATGTTGGTGCGCAATTGCTCGATTTGATTATATTGCAGCCCATTTAGCGGTTGCTGGCTGCAACATTATCCCTCAATACTGGACCAATTTCAAAAAATGGTTGTCATGATTAGTCAATCGGACACAAAACCATGGGAAAATAAGTTCCAGGTCTAAAAATATGGAAGTTGCCCTAATAATATCAGCACTTACAGGCCAATCTCCTTTTTGATTTGAACCAACTACATATTCAGCCGAAAATATAAAGGTATTATAGGAAGGTCCGATTACAAACGCTCCTAATGTTTCCTACAGTAGTACTGGTGAGGCTATCCTCTAGATTGTAGAATATCCTGCACCTAGTATTTTAAGAATAAATGAAGTATCTATTCTTGGTCTCCCTTGAAGGGGCATGCATAAGACTCACATGACACAGGCATAACCATGACATGACATGGAGGAGTCTTTATAAACACTTGACCATTGTCATTCTGTCAATTATATCAAAGCAGGCCTAATTATTTTTAGCTTTATGTGCTATTAACGTTACATTAGAACTTCAAATTTCATATGTGGTTGGTTTTGTAATTGGCTGTCATGAGATCATTATAATGGTCTCATGAATATTTTCCTTGACCCCAACTACAGTGGAACTCCTTACAGATGTCATGGTTATGACTGTATCGTGTCAGTCTTATGCACCCCCATTTTAATACATTTTTATCCCTTTTCTTTAGTCCGTCATTTCATTTGTAGTAAAGGTTTGGTACTTTCACATCGCTTTTTTTTGCCACAGTGGTATTTCGAAGCATTCATTTATTACAATTGACAACAAGTTGTAGTCACACAACACAACATTGAGTATCTTTCTATAAAGTAACTATGTTGAACATGTCAGTAAATAGGGATGCACAGACCTGACTTTTTCAGTCCTAAAACAGATACCAGTGTTTTACTAATAAGCTGTATGTAAGGCAACATCATACTTGACTTAATCATTGATTTTCTATCTTTGTAAAACAAAATATAAAAAATAAATACATATATGTAAATGTACTTTACTTGGTAAAACATCTTCAGATTTAACAGGAAATAAAATTTGAGTGTAAACCTTTTTAATGCAGCAGAAATTATTCAAAACTTAAACAGGATTTTAAACTTCTACATATATATATATATATATATATATGTATATAGTATATAAACAGGTAGGCTCAACGCCCTCCCTGAAATCTGCAATTTTATTGTGTTATTTGCTGAGCAACAGATTGATCATGCTTTGGTCTAAACCTTGATTGTGCAAACATTTACAAGTAGACTAAATAATACAGGTGAGTTGTGAATATGAGCCTTTTTTTGTGACTTACACTTTTGGTAGATTCTTCATAGTCCAAGAATATTTGAAAGTAGACAAACTAGAAAGTAGACTAGGTAAATCAAGGCTTTTTAGACATGGGTAGTCATAGCATGTTCTCCTTCTGGTTAGATATCCAATCCCCCAAAAAATCCAATTCATAATTTTATTTAATACACCGATTAATGTGGAAATCTTGGCATTGGCTCGTCCCCCTCGCATTTCCCAAAGCTGCATTTTTTTGTGATACTCAATCATATTAGCTTTGAATTCCAGTGATCATCAGACTCATTAACATGTGTTCATATTGCAATCAATTGTTCCATGCTTCAGTAAAAAAGGCTGCTGCACAGTCTTAGTTATGTGCAGCCAATATTCCAATCCTCTGAAGTTTGAACAGCCTTCTTAATAGTAAACAGTTCTGCTCAAGCCCCGGCACATAATTTACTTTCACTTGTTACTTGTTGAGTACTTGATAGTAAAGTATTTTATGCAGCCCATGTTAGTTTACCATTGTAATTTAATGGCCGGCCCATTGAAAGTCCTCTGTGCTTTATATAAAAAAAAACTCTTGATAGATGTGTATGCTTAGTGCAAATAATAAATCCAAAGCAGATATGTAATTCAATAAATCTGGATTACATTAGGAGAAATGCATCTCAGAGATTCAATTTAGGACTTATGAGGCTTGAATTATGAAAGACGATTACTGTCTGCCTTCTGCCATGACTGCATGAGAACTGAAACTGAGAGAAGCGCTTTATCAAAATCTCAGACAGTAAATGTGAGTCGCTTTTCTAAATAAACTGCAGTTAAATTATCTATTAGAGGAGATGAGCATTAACGGTGATGATAGTTTGCTTTTAAGACTTAAAAAGCCCATTGAGGTCAGCATCATGGGGTATGTTTTTTCCATCATTGCAGAACAGTTGCAGCTGTTCTTTAGCGATTAGCTCGACACATCATGTGGTGTGTACAAAGTGCTACCAGGCTAACAGCTGAGTCAAAAGTAGAAGGCCTTGGGATTTTCTTTTTTTTTTTTCATACCCTGCAACCGTCTCAGTGGGTGTAAGTGAAAAGTAAAGTGTCCTCCCTTGAAAGTCTCAACGGAAAGTGATTTGCATTGTATTATTCAAATTGCAGTTAAGTGCATAATACACTCTAATTACACGGTACAGTACTGAGTATGTTTTGAATTCATGCATTCCATCTTCCAGGCAGACTAACACAATGAATCACATGAAATGAATAATGGAAGGAGGATTTTTTGTATTTGCAAGTAGATATTTGAGGATATGTGCATGCATGTACTGAACACATCTATTTGTGCCTGCTAAACGAGGGAACAACTCGTTCTCAGAGAACCTGGTCAAGTAAAATTTCCAATTTAATTCTCAGCACATGCTTGAACACAAACCTGATTAGCATTGTTTGTCTACATGGTGTTGAGGAAGGTACTGGCTTTTCAATTATCTACTTTTCAGTGAACTATGGTCTTAATTAGAAGTGAAAGTCTTCTCATGATAAGATTCAAAATCCATTCTCCATAGGGGTGCTACTCCGGTACGTTGTGCACAACAAAGGAGCTGTGGCAAATTATGGCATGAAACCAGGTGTAAGTGAGTTAATGTTTAAGGATTTTTTTATAATTTAAAAAGTTTCATCAACTGATTGCAATCATTATAAAAAACAAATGCAAAAGGTAACATTTAATCATGCAAAACTTTCAAAAATAAACACATTTTAAGTTTCTCAATTATCAGTGACTTTAAGAATAACAAGATCAAGTTGTACCTTCAAAAAATTAGATTACATAAATTAAAATGATCAAGTTAGCTATGTTTTTTCTCAGACACTTGCCAATTTCACTTACACTGTAAAATTGGTATTTTCTGTACTTAATTAAGATAAACATAACATAATTAACATAAATTGCTTTCCCTACGGCAATGACTCAGGCGATGTGGAACTGTTTTAAGCTTAACTTTTGTTGGATGCCCTGTTTGTATTTATTCTTGTCGCTTACTTTGAACGCACCACAATGGAAGAGGAACACCTGTTTGTGAAGTTGAGATGTGGAGTAATCCATACGATACCTCCTCATTTAAGGACAAAAACCTCAACAAGGTGACAGTTTACTGAAAGGGAGATCTCTTGAAAGTTTCCTCTTGCTGTTGTCCATATTGTGAGTTTCTGGTAAATCTTACAATATTATGTTAACGTTTGCAGTCTGATCTCTAGCGCACAGCTGTTTGTTTGTTTACATGATGTAAAGCTACCCCTTCCCACCCCTCGTCTTGATTGCCTTTCTATGGTAATCCCCATTCATTTGGTAGGCCTAGCAGGCTTTGTGTGTGTGTGTGTGTGTGTGTGTGTGTGTGTGTGTGGGTGGCATATTTGTGATGCTGAAATTGCTACAGTTATAGCTGCGGTGAGTAAAATGTTTACTGTTAGATTTCACAGATTGACCATCATACCTGTAAGTGATTTTGCTGAAAATCTTGCTGAAAATCAATGAGTCAGTTAGGATCCACTGTTTTTTTTAGACTGAAAACAGCCCTGGGTTAGAAAAACACAAGGGGCCGGGTTAGTCGGTGTGTGTAGTTTCAGTTAGGTAATGAAATACAGTCCAGGAAAGAGTGTTGGTTTCAGTTTTAGTTTCAAGGCTTATCAGGCGCCACAACACTCCACAGCTTTCTATAACCCCATCTGGAAGGACTTTAGAACTGAAAAGTTCTCACAGCAGCAATCAATTCCTCCTTTGATGCAACAATCAGCTGGTAAACAGTATAATTAAGCCATTCACGTTTCAAAGTGAGGTACCTGCAGTGCATGTTTGCTTGCACGTTGTTACCGGACGGCACTGTTTATTTATTTTTTTACTTTTCCTCTGCGATGAGTGAAATAGATGTCTACTAATGTAGGTCTGAACACAGCCTTTGGCAGGTGGGATATCCTCCAGTGAACATGAAATGTAATAACACTCAGGAATATATTGAGATGTACAGGAATGTATCTGAATTAAAAAAGATTACAGCAGTTGAATTTAAACTGTAGGATCTGATTCTGTAGAATATTTGAACTTTGAGCCCAGATGGTCAAAACGGCAAAAACTATAGATAACACGGGAAATCTTAAGCTGTATAAAAGAGCGGACGGCTTTTCACTTTGTTGTGTATTATTCATGAGATTGTTATTGATGAGTCATGTTTTAAATACAGTCGGATGTCAGATGTGTCTGGCCTAGAGAATCTGCACCGATGGGGGCTTTTCGCTGCTGTTTGTTATTATCACTGCCTACTAGCTGGGTGGGAGTTGGGAGTTTGGTTAGGCTGCTCTGTGCTCACATGAGGACATGAGTTGAGGTAAAACAGGCAAACACAGGTTTTTACAAGAGGCAAAAGTGTGAGACAGCATTCACACCAGCATTACCTCTGGCTGCTTCTGTTTACCAGCTTACCGTATTTTCCGCACTATAGGGCGCACTGGATTATAAGGCGCACTATCAATGAATGGTCTATTTTCGATCTTTTTTCATATATAAGGCGCACCGGACTATAAGGCGCATTAAGCGAAACAAAACAGTCAGTCAGTCAAACTTCCTCCACTTCCGTACCATTGATTCATTAATGTTGAATTCTCTCGCAGCTCTATTCCCATGTTCTACTGCGTGACTGACAGCCTTGAGTGTGAAGTCCGCGTCGTAAGCGTGTCTCTTGACAGGAGCCATGTTGGGTCCTTATACACACACACTGTAATATTATGGTGAAGCACAGTATGTATTACTCCGCGACGCTCCTGACTACGGTAGCCGTGATGCTGCTGCGGTGCGGCTTTGTAGTTTACCAAAGTCGTACTGAAACATGTTGACAGAGCGCCGTGTACCACACAAAATCGCTTCGAGGTCAGTAAGCACAACCAGAATTAATCCATATATAAGGCGCTCCAGATTATAAAGCGCACTGTCGGTTTTTGAGAAAATTAAAGGCTTTTAAGTGCGCCTTATAGTGCGGAAAATACGGTACTACTCTCAACAGAACAGAACACAATAATGCTTTCACAAGCAGCTGTAGATAAATGTACCTTTTTAAGAGCAGGCATTTTGACTTGCCACAGTGCTGATAACATTACCAACGGCTCTTTTTTTATTCAAGTGTCACATTGAGCCAAGGCACTGTCACAATGACCACAATACCAGGCAAACAATGAATCACACAAAATGAATAATGGAAGGAGGCTATTGTACAGATGTATACAAGTTCTCTGTACTTGCATTTTACAGGGAGAATAAGGAGAAAATGCATTTGCAAGTTAATAGGTGAACATATGTGCATGCATATTCTGTAAACCTCTATTTCTGCCTGAAGTGTATGCTTGCATGTACCTTGTTGGAGGAGGATCCTCCTTTTATCATTTGTTTCTCTTCCTTGAGTGAATGAGAAGTCTACATTGGTTCATGCTGTAGTAATGGTGGTCTGAACACAGCCTTTGCCAGGTGATATAACCTCTTGTGAACACTCTGGGAATGTACTTTCTGTAAAGGGTGCTGCTGAGCTTCAAGCTTTCATATGCTTTTGAAGATGCCAGTGAGCACAATGACAGGACCTTGAAACTGAAGTAGCTAAAGGAATATCATGGAAATTATAAATGTTATTATGTAAACATGTGCTTTTCCTGCTGTAACATTTCAACTTGTCATATGTGAAAAAGTTTATTGTTCTATTCTTTTTTTTTTTTTTTTTTTTTTGGAAGAGATTATATGAAAGATAAAATGTTATTTCCACTGTGTTCCACGCTCAACTAACAGATCTAGCACTGTAGAAATGTTCTGGTCACCACCTATTTGAACTCTTTATTTAAATTTGCATTTATACAGGTGTTCCGGTGCAATCCATTGCAAGTCGGACATTGATAATTCCGAGTTGGTATTCCCAACATCTAAATGCGTCCAAGTGCATCTGCTCGATAAAACATGGAAGGTGGCAGCAAACTGATTTTGTTTTTATTACTATCTCTGAGCATCTACAGAGGACCTACATTAACAATAACCACAGCGCCATGTGGACTACCAAATAGTTCTTAATTAAACAAACACCAATTGGGCATAAGCAAAATCATAATTTAAGGACACAACTACCATTTGGTGACAAGTTGTTAAACTCATCTGGTTTGAATGCAAACTCTCAATTTAAGGCTGTGCACCAACATTATCTACTGTCATCTTGCAATAATACTCATTAGTTTGTATTACTTACATAGCAAGTATATTTGCATCTAAAAATAATTCCACCATCTTTGAATTGAAAACATTCACAAAGTAATACATCTCTTTCAGCTTTAAGCCAAGAATGGTAGCCCCTTCACTGCCAGGAAAATGAGTCATTTGGAGAAATGGCTTCCTAGAACTCCCCTTACATCAGCATGAGTGTAAAGTAGGATGAGTGGCGAGCCACCAGGATCTTACTGTACTGTTTTCACAGCTCAACAGGAATCACCACCTATTCGATACAAGTGCAACCACAAGCGTTTACATGGACTCCAACTGTGGATGGAGAAGCAACGATATCACAGCACGCATGCAAAGGGCCCTGTAGTGCACGCGCCCACCTACAAATGCGCTCACTTAACTCTTAATTATCATGGATGCTCCATTCATAAATTATTAAGCATACTCCAGGCGTTGCTAATGGTATTTTTGGAGAGGAAGCTTTATCTACTGTAAGAAGGTAGATGTCTAGTTTGGGAGTCTGTGAAATAATTTATGGTGGCCCCACTGGCGGTTTAAATGCTGTCTGTATTCAAATCGACTACAATGCCCCAGCAAGTTAAGGTGGTTTTGTCTGACCCTAATTCTGTATCCATTTAGATTGCAAATACTCTCTAGCTGACAAGAAAGACCCATTGGATACCACCGCACACATATTTCAGACAGATGTTACAGTAACACTACAGTGCATGCACTAATCTGCACAGTCTGCTATATTACACCTTGATTTCATCAGACTTTCTTTTTTTTTTTTTACAAATGGAAATTGGGATATTCTGAATGTGTTATGCAACTAACATCTGGATTTGTACGGTATCACTAGTTGCAATGATGACAATTTGATTGATTCATATCATAGCAGATGGCTGCAGACTCTGAGACCAACGGCGGACATTTCTGGGAAAGAAAATATCTGTTTGAATTTACTGTAAGACATTGTATCCAGTGGCTTAAAACAAAATAAAACACCTCAATATCACGGTACTGTGACAGGGGGTTGGCGTTCACCTCTCAGCTTTAAAACAAATGCTTTCAATTTGGGACAATCCAAGCATCACCAAAGTGAGACATTGCGCCGGGTGAAGTAGGGATACTGTATTTCAGAGGGAGAAAGGGAGACAGCGAAAAAGGCTTTGGTGGTGAAATCAGCAGTGTTGCTTGTCAGCTTCCCCGTAATGGAAAATGTATTTAAAATGGGGTCTACTGGATCTCATTTTACGAATCATTAATAATAAATTGGTGCCATCAATCCTAATGATGACGGGTGCCCTATTATCAGGCCAGCGTTTGGGAAATTTCTGTTGGCTTGGAGCAATTAATTCCCCCTTTTTTCCCCTACACATGAAACATCTGTTTGGTTTCTTGAAAAACAGTCTTGTATGAAACAATGGACCTTGGGGTCTGTGGCCTCGCTGGTTGGATGGATGACCTACTTAACCTCTGTTTGCTGTTGCAGTTTACTTCTGATAGCAAGAGAAGGAGAGCAGGGAATGCTAAGCTCAAGGCGATGGCTACAGTATAAAAGGGAAAAAGGCTAAACCCACAATAGCTGAGTTAAAGATCCATGACAGTACACGCTCCAGCCATATGACCACACTAATAGATGAGATTATTTGGAGTACTGGGGGCATTATGGTTTGATGATCATGGACATGTCCTTGAACAACAGCCATCACTCATATTTCCTCCTTCGCTTCATGCCATGTTTATGAGCATGCCTTGATATGCAGTCATTATGAAGATTTACTTTCACATACACAGCATGCAGGTAGGTCACTGCACATAAACGCGCAAGACGTATAAAGCAGGGTGCCATTTATTAACTGTAAACCATTTTCACAACAGCACTATTATTCTTTTATTGACAAACACTGGCCGGCTTCCAAAATTGGGAATGTTGGAAAAATGGTGGACGTTAGGACATTTATCCAGCAGGATAGTACATGGGAATGTTTATGGGCCTCTGTGGGACTGATGATGTATCACCGAGCTCTAAGTCTGAAAAGAAAGCAACTGAAATGGTGTTGATTTAATTACAGTAAAGTAGCAATCCTGTCCACAGCCAACATTTTGGGTGTGTTGAATGCTTGTTATACATTAGGATTAGACAGAAGAATACAAATGATGTGAACTAGAAATCATGATATCTATTTGTTCATTTTATGTGGCATTTTCAAGGTGCCATTACTTCTGTGTATTGTCAAAAGTCCCAGTGCACAGTTAGTTTGAACTCAAACAGGAGACCTATTGTATACTGGATGACTGAGACCTGTTCTAATATCAGCATGTAGAAGGCAGGACCCTGACCAATGCTTGCATCAGCTCAGCAGTATCATGAAAACTGCTGGTGGCACCTTGCTACACATTTAAGAATGCTAGATGTGCACACTGATTGTAAAGTTACCAGAGGGAGCAGTCAACCTGAGGCGAAAAATGCTAGCATTGGCAGCTTACGCTACCTCCAATACCCTGACTCACAACTCCTCCCCGTTGAAGGCAATAACTGAAGTCATGAGCCGTTTTATTTACAGCACATGCTCATATATTATCATTGGAAATACCACATTTAGAGGGAAGGCACTGACCTTGTAAACAAGGTAAATAATTCTCAGTCAGCAACATTTTCAATGACGATTTCCTCCTTAGCTCACGGAAAAGTCAGCCAGTGTACCGAATCATTGCCTTTATTTTCTTGTATTCCTGTTTCAGTGCTTGAAATAAAAACCGAAATATCTTTTTCCATTTTAAGTTCCTCAAAAGCTAATGATTAAATTCATGACCTGATATAATTTAAAAATCCTTTATATCAGTCCTGAATGAGTTTATAATGGCAGCTGAATCAAATCGTATCAAACTGACAAATTATATCCTGACACATTTACTGGGGTCATTTTTGTATTGTATGTGGGCCATTTATGCTTGTAGGTCAGTCGTACCCATAATTTATTCAAACCATGGGAGCCTTTCATAGAGATAAAACCCCATGCTTACCACCACCAACACAATATACATGCACGTAAGCTTTTTGTGTAAAAATGAAAAAAAATTCAAAGCATAAATAAACTCAAATCCATCAATAATCAAATTACTATTAAAGGAAATATTGTTTGCCTCTTCTCACTGAAAGAAAAATATTAATAAAAACTAAAAGAGAACAAACGCTTTTTGGCACCTTTGGCTTATCCTTAAAGCGCCCACTTTGGGAAGCTCTATCTAGATGCAGGTCGAATAGTCTGAGATCAGAGCGTTGTATACACCCCTAACAGGTGCAGATAGCAGTTGTATTCATCTACCGATACATTTATTACATCACTGCATGCCACTGCCGCTCCCTTCACCACCCCAACAACCTCATTGTGTTGATGATGTGCTTAATTCTTGACATTGTAAAGACTTTTATGTGTCTCTAAATCATCTATGCTGTAGTTCATATGTTTGTTAAGCTTGTAGTCGGATCAGTAATTCCAGAAGAATCCTTGCTATGGCTGCTATTTCAGAGCTACAAATCTAACTGACCCTCCAAAAAGTCCCACCCCTCCAACGCAGTATGGCCAATCATAGCGTAGCATCGGCTAGCTCCAACCAGGGTCCGACAAATATCCGACTCTGCTCCATAGACTCTCATAGCGAAGGGTCTTTTGTATAAACAATAAATGGCCACGTCTTTGATGTGTGTGTGTCAGACTGAAATACTATATCTAGTTTTTTTTTCTAAATTCTTCGTTCTATCGACATATACTGTAAACAAAACAACATGCCCCATGTCTCAGTTATGTCTCATGTGTGTTTTCCGTTTCACAGACAAACTGAGACGGGAAACTTTAAAAATTAATTTTGTTGTTCTCAGCATTAAGCTTGATGAAAGATGATGTGTCGTTGCTGTACATCCAGGTTATCTACACTCTAGAGGTGCTGAAAGGTCAACCAAGATACTGCAGAACGAGACATGCCTTACATTATTCATAGTTTACGAGTGTAGAAACCTGCCGCCATTTAGCAACTTTCAGTCCCTGACATTTTATCAGTTGATTGTTATGGTCTCAGGGAGACTTTTAAAGGCCCATGTCGGAATAGCTTCTCATTTTATCTGCATATTGTTATCTATGTGTTGTCACTCGTATCTTTGTGTATGGTCCATTAAGTGTGTTCATCTGTTGGTTTGTCTAATTGGCAGTTAGCATGAACCTCACTTCATAAAAAAAAAAAAAAAAAAAAAAAATTGCACATACTTTATACCATAATTGCATGTATTGTATGTATATGTATTTCAATGCAGATTATATTTCAATTTGTAAACACTTCTCACTGAATAATTAATTATATAAGTATTGTATGTTTATTGTATCACCACACTAGCTGTAATGAATTTTAGTCTGTCGTTGGACACACGGTTTTGATCCAGATTAATAACTCTCAATTCATGGTCACCACAGGATTAACCCTACTGACTGTAGTTTCTTGCCTTTTCCACCATGATATTGACATTTTTTTTGTGTAGTATTACTAAAGCAGCATCTCATCTTGTGTTTAATTGGCATTATATTTGCTTTCAAATGTGCAATGCCAAACGTACATTAGAGACACTTGTGTTGCCCGATTGATCAGTGACATTATTTAGTTTCCCATTAAACTAACTGGTTGTAACGCGTGTGATGGCACAATCAAAATGAGACACTTCACTTTCATATTTAATCGGGTTTTTTAAAGTTGCTTCCAGCTTCAGTCCGACTGGACTCCAGAAAACCTGAGATGCAAATAATTCTAAAATGTGTCTCAGAAAAAAAAGGTAATTACCTCTATTCATCTGTAACCCATGGTGCTGCTCACTGTGTTGTGATGCATACTGAATAGAGACATCGCAGCTAGAAATATATGTCTAAATACTAGTTAGAAATGTTCTTTATCGCATTAACAAGGAACATTCTCAGTCCGACACCTCTGATTGTTAAGTCTTAATACTGGGAACAGCGTCTCCTCCTGCCTGCCTTGTCATGCCACTGCTCAACTCATGTGGCAGATCTAACACCCGGAGCAACAAATGAGTCACGTCTGCATGCATTCAACCAGGTCTCACTGGCTCCTCGCTAGTCCCCGTTGCCCGCAATCTGTGGCCATTCCCGTAAAAATTGATCCATCACTACCGACGACAGCCGCCCCATATGCATTATGATCAATGTTTTCAAAATGGGTTTTGGTTGCCTCAGGTTGGGACGGAGCTTTGATTCTGTTACTTTCCTGCACCTCCATAAAATACACAGCCTAATGTGGTGAGGTCTCAAGAACTGAATTAAAATCCTGACCTTTGACCTCCAGATGAATAGATGCATTACTGTTTGACAGGGATATTCATTGGTTTGAGGAGAATGTAATCAAGCAAGCAGTGCACTGCGTAGATGACTGCATGTAGTTATTGCAGTAAAGTAAGCGAACAATAAATGTCAAAGCATATTGAAAACCAGTATTGAATCAATTTTTTCCTGCCGTAACATCCACTTGTCATCATAGTCTACGGCGTGCAGCACGAGTACAAAGTCAATATAAACGTTTTTTTGACATGTTATCTACATTTCCAACAGAAATTGAATATTAGCCGAGTGTCCCGCTGTTGGGTTACATTAAACTGTCAACCTATGGTAACACTGTTCATGACGAATGCCTTTGAAAAAAAATAAGTAGAGCTGTGATTTACAAACATTAGCCTCTTGGGCAGAACACGCTTATCTGAATTATGTCAAGGCTTGCCAATGACGGGGAGCAGTTCGCTCCGAGAAGCTGCGCCGTTATCTGAGGAAGCATGCGAAAATAGGTTTTTATTGTCTGATCCGCCTCATCTGGCATCCGGCTTCTCATGCCGCGTCTTACCCCTGACAAACAAACATACCAGAGACAGCTGCACAGATTGCACTTAGCGAGCAGCCACTCAGGCTAAGCGGACAGACGTCCTACTGAAATGAAGGGCACCTCAGGTAAGAGGCGGTGTCCAAGACATTTCCTCAACTAGATTGGCTCGGATTAAGACAAACACGGTCGTCTCCCATCCGACTACAAGCCCAGTTGTGACATTTGCATCCATTTAGATGATCGTAAGTGACAGCTACCATGTTTCGGCCTTTACTTTGTGGTATGCTGTGGCTTTCTTCTACTTCAATTATTCAGGTCTTTGTCCGGCGGAGTATTGCACCTCTCTCCCAGGCTTTTTTAAGACAACATCATCTGATTTGTTCCAAGCCACTCTCATCAGGGCTAAAAACTCCTTGCCTAACACTCAACTAGTTACATTGTGCAGTTCAGAATGATCTGGAGCTCACAGGGCTTTCAGGCTACTCTGGTTCTCTGTTGCACAATGGATGTGACAATGTGATGCTATTCATATCCTGGAAACACATGCTGTGTCTAATAGGGATTCAAAAGCATATTCCAGATAGGACAACAATTATAACATTACCATATTATCTGTTAAGAGTGTTGGCCACTGCAATGTTTTGATATTATCAGGGCTGTGCAGACACATTTTCCTACTCAGTTCATTGAACATTTACATGCTGCTCTAAACACATTTGAGTGCATCATTTCTAAGAAAACATCCTCTACTATACAGTAGATACTATACTATGCAACCAAAATATGGACTAAACATATATATCTATAAATAGATATGTAGATATAGCTCTAGAGAGAGCGATATATATATATATATAGAGAGACACTAATATAAGGCATAATTTCAAGCCAAATAAATGAGTCACCGTACCAAAGCCCCATGTAACCATGGTAACAATCATTAACACAGCCACAGCTATCCCAGCTGTGCTACAGGTTTCCCCTGGGTTGAGATTGGAAAAGGAAGTTTCCTTAATGTTGTTGGTGACACTGTGGCTCTCAGCATATCTTCAGTGTCACAGGTTGTATACAAGGTATCAAGGGCAAATTCAATTAAGCCTTTTAACTTTTCAAACCAACCTGCAGAGGGCAAAAAAAAAAGTTCTTCAGCATTGCTAGGTTTACCATCGTTGTTGGAGCCATTGATGGGACACACGTCAGGATTCATCCAGGCAGTGTCAATTGTTCCTGATCTCTGGTTCCTGAGCCGTGTTGCCAGATGCAAAACATTGCAAATATCTCAGCTTTACCTTGCCTTTGAACAGGGCATCATTGATTATCATCTGAAACATGGCTCCTTACTCCCTTCCTGACCATTACAGTACCACACGTGCACAAAGGGACTACAATGCGGCTCACGGTTCGTCTCATAACACAATATAGAGAGGGGCTTTTGAATAGTGAAGAGGTGTTTTAACTGTCTTCATGGAGAACTCCAGATGGCTTCTGGTAGTCTGCAACATTATCTGTGAGACTGTTAAATATAAGTTGTCAAGGGATCTGGCAAAAGCAGGCTATTTTAGTTGCAAGCTTTTTCCTATAGGCCTATTAAATACCTCATTATCACATTTTTCATGTTTATGCTTTAGCTATATTCAAAATTGTTTACTTCATTAATCAGGGATCTCTGGCTTCCTGACCCAGAAGATAGCAAGGATGAACATTATTATTAAACTATGGTGAACAGAGAAGATTCAGAGGAGCAGAATGGAACTGTTCGATATGTATGACGGATGTATGTTGACAGACTTTTCTCCGCCTGAAATCACAAATCAAAATCACATGAAACTGAGCCACTATGTTGACAGTCTCTTCTATCTATTCAATACAAAAATATATATTTTAATAGTTTATTTTCTTTGTTAACTCAGGTGATACAAAAAAATAACATTTTAGCATTCTCACAAAACAATAATAATCATAGGCCTACATATATAATGTGCATTTAAGAGATTATCCTGATGAATAAACACATGAATAAATAATTATTCAATTAAAACCCCAATTACAGGGAGCAGTTGAGCACTAGCAGATGAAACTCTTTGAAGAACGTGACAAAAATAATGAAAGCAATGCTGTCTCAGTAAATTCATGTTAAAACTTTCCTCAATTACATCAACTTCAAGGTATTATTGACACTTCCATTTACTGCGTCTCCAGCTTCAATTTATCTTGCTGGAGCAATGTTCTTTCTTCAGATTGAAGATTTAGGTATTGTTTGTTCAGCACCATGGACAGAGTTGCTGTAGTTCCCTCTGACACTGAAGGGCAGACCTCTGTGCTCGGACCATCGTCTCCCTTTCTCCTGCTGCCCAACTCCCCTCCTCACTCAGACTTTATTCTGAAGCTCACAGTATAGCTTTATAGCCAGCTTATTGAAAACACAGTCACAAAGTGATTTTTTTTCCTTCTTCTTTTGAATGATGTCACCAAAACAATCACTGGAAACATTGGCATAGTGTGACTTGTGTTCTCCTCTTGGTTGTCATTTCCTTCAGTTTCTCCCCGACTCAGCTCCAGCACCAAGGGGGGCCCCGCTGTCGACCCCACATAGACCGCTCCCCTACATACCGTTTATCCACCAAATAAAACAGGCGAGTGCCCGCCGCTCATCTTCTGGATTCCTGCTCTTGAACATTTCTTTTTGTAGCGTCTTGTTCGATGTTTTTTATATATTTTCTGAATGTCTCTGATGCTCCTGTCTCAGTGGGATTGACACTGTTCACTGTCGCTGCAGATTTAGTTTTTTTTGGGTTACAATCTTCTCTGGAATTCCCAAGTAAAACATTTTTTTTTTTTTTTTTTTGGAGTTTACACAGAGTTCATTGTGCCAAAGTCCTGCTAAAGATAATCAAGAACTAAGCAGCTTTGTGCAATGGATGAAATTAGACATCTATCTGGTAAAAGTCTGTCTTTATGAAACCGGGCCCTGAATATGGATTATCGTGACATCCCAAGTCAGATCCCCTTTATGCGTCATAAGATTTAACACAAAAGGTACACAGCCTCCTATACTAACACACACCAGACTAGTAAGCTTCTCCACGAAATGTTAGCAGGTGTTCCATCAAAGATGTTTGGATATTTCTTTACTTTAAATAAATCTCCAAACAGCACTTCCTGGGGATAATCAAAGTACTTTTTCTGTCTTGTCTGAGGGATTATTTTGGGGAGTTGAGCTTTTTTTGTTTACAAATTAAGTCTCCTTTGGGTACACTTCTCTTCCTCAAGCTTCTTAGCAGAATCCGACCGGTGTTGTTCTATATTTTAGCCTGCGAAGCACACGCATTTCATTATCTGTTTTTATTCTTCAAATGAAACATGTTTTTCATTCCGGCTTTCTTTTAATTTCCATGTTGTATGAAAATCCACTTGCTTGAGAGGCGTGATCAATCAACAGTGAACGACGTGTCTGCTTTTATTATTGTCGATGCTAAGTTATTGTTGTATGGTAATGCTGTGCAGACTTTTCAATCCAATCTGTATTTTCAAATGCATTAGCATAGGAAGACGCCGAAAAAGGCACTTTATTCTCAATGATTTTTTGCACAAGCATGAAGTGGACAATTTAGCAACATCACTGATGGTAGAATCGTTTTTTTTGGGGGGGGGTTGGACAAAGGGTGTTTAAATGGACAAAGCTGATGAGGATACAGTTAGAACAAAATAACTAATTTGCAAGTTAATACTGCTTAATCAGTTTGTCGCATTAGTGCCTCTTATAACAAAGGGATATGGGCAGAGGGATTTGGACAAAGAGGGTTTAGAGCCGATGAAAAGGCCAGCGCCCAGATGTGATAACATTACAGTGAGTTTAACATTGTGCTGGTTGAAGGTGAACGAGTATGGACTCTTTAGCCAATAATGGGGATAATTATGCTTAAATATGCAGTAGTTAAATAATCAAACAACTCAACGGAGGCAGGCCTACACACACACACACAAGTTCACCTGATAAACCATCCAGTAAATAGTCCCTGCCTGTGTTCAGACTCAAATGCATTTAAACGCTTATATAGCCATCCACAGGAGGATTATTTAAATGAAGCCCCTTTCATCTCACACGCTGACTAAGCGTTTCTAAAATCTGGAATATGGCGAGAGAGATTCACAACCTGTAGCGAATATCTGAATGAATCCCCAACATATTTGGGGATACAGGCTAGACTGTGTGACTCATTAAGGTGATTAATATTTTATTTGCAAAGATAGGATCGTATTCTACAAAAAGAGCAATATTAACAGGGCTGGGATATGTGCTCTTTTCCAAACACATATAAATGTATCAGGACTCCTCTGTGAAGGCAGAGCATTGTGCAGCATCATTTGTAGTATAAATGACTCTATTGCGATCACATCACCTCAAATAAAACTGGATATTTAATGAAAACAGGCATATGTTAATGGACTATCTGTTTCACCCCAATAAAACAAGGTTATCCGATATTGTAGTGCTTCCTACGAATTGGATAATGTCAAAAGAGTGATAATGGTCAGTTTCTCAGATGCTTCACCTTTAACCAAGGTAATATGATTACAATCTTGTGAGGCTTTAAATTGTTTTTATCAGACATAAACTCTTGCATGAGATATCGCTTTCATTACAGCTCAGTGAGCAGCCCTAGTGGCAACAGGCAAAATATAGTGACGGCTCGAAACAGAAGAATCAAACAGATGGCATTTTCCAGAACCTGCAATCATTTTTCCTTTTTATGGCCTTCAGAAACAAATTCAACTTAGATGGGAACTGGCGCCATTCGTGGCAAGTGCAGATGGTGTTTTTGACTGTTTATTGGTAAATAGTCTAGAAACCAGGTAAAAGTGCTTTGGCACGATGTGGTTGGCTGGGTGTTGACTCACAATTATCAGTCACAATCGCTCAATAAATTAGAGTTAGGGTCGGATGTTCTTTACTCGGTCATTTATGTAATTAGCCTTTCTCAGATAGCAAAAAGTAGTACCTCGTCATTTTCAGGACAGTATTTTCCTTCATTAAGATACTCTGAATATCAAAGCAGCCCTTCTTCACAGCTCATCTACAGCAGCTGTCAAAAAAGAGATTTGACTGTTGGTGCCCTGTGAATAATCTCAGATGGTGAACAGGTTTCTACAGAGGTCATTAGGAATCTGGAGCAATAGATCTCAGACTATATCAAAGCCATACAAATGAATCCTGCGTGATGAATATTGTATCAGGCACCGGTCTCTCTCAAAGAGACCTATATGTACTGCTTAGTCTGAGCCCAGCCTTTCATGACCTACAGTGCCAGGGAGTTATGCATTCAATCAGAGCTGAGTATAGAAAATCCTTTTTCTGAAATAATTGTCCATCAGTTTCTTACAGCTCCTGTCAAGAGGCTGTTGAAATATATTTAGTAGAGGTTTCTTGATGCATCTAAATGTATGGTTTCCTCAATTAACTATATAATTGAACATGCCTACTTTTTGATTCATTAATCCAATCAGACAGATAAATCTGGACTCCCCTTTTTTAGTTAGACAGTGCTTTCAAAAAATCAGACTACACCAGTCTATGATATAAAAAGCTGCTTCTTTTCAACAGCAGCTTCTGTTTGAACCACCCCTCAGTACACCAACCTTACAGAAGCAAAATACAAGTATAGGTCTACCACTAACAACTCATTTACTATTGATTAGTCCATCAACAATTTTATTTTAAACGATTAATTGTCCTCCAAAAAATCCAATTGACCAAGACCTGACCAAGATCAATTGACCTTTGAAACAAAACAAAATACGCTAACCCTGAAATCCTAAATAAAGATATTGTAATAGAGCTCTCCATATTCTTACTGTATACTTATTCCGGTTTGTTATCAAAATCGATAGACATTTTTTGTCAAGGCAGCATAAATTGTGATATTGGATCCATGTCAATGACCCACTCCTGTGCTGACCTCGCTCGCTACTCAGAACACTGTGCCTGGATTGGTATTTTTGCCTATTGTGATGTCAATTCTTTGTATATCTTCAAATGCTTTATATCCCTAAAATATGTACAACCTAAGCTAAAAGGTCATGTAAGTCAGTAAACTATAATAATTGATACTAGTATTGCAATTGTCATAAATAAGACAAAAATACAATAATCTGACACTTTTTTATATCATGAAACAGAAATCATCAAATTTTACTAAATAAACCCAGCACATAATGATCCAAAATGTTTCTAAACGTAGAAACATGAACAAAATGTTTCTTAACACTTCTTTTTTTTAGATATAGTACGAAGCCGTTTTGATGGTTTCACCTGCAATATATCTGCATTATAAATATCTTCCCTGTTTCTACAATTTTTGTTTCTTGGAGAATCTCAGTGTTTCCAATTTACTTACCCAGACTTTTTCACACTTGTCAGCAGGTGTGCTGGCTGGCTCTCCCCAGCAAGTTTCCTCCATAGCACCGCGCTGTGACCAGCTTTATTTGGCTCCGAAAGTGAAAGTAGCCCACGGCTGAGGCACCCCTGGGTCTAACTTTGCCGCTTTATGATTGAATAATTTACTAGAGCACAGTGTAAAAATGATTGGTGTCAAGAAGTACCCTATTAAAAATGTTAGTAAAGTAAAAGTATTCATTAGCAGTATGGCCTGTTTTAAATTATATATTTACGGTAGTCCTATATCAATGGAATATAATGGTTGATGCATTAAAGTGTTCATCACTTTAATGTTTCAGCTGGTGAAGGTGGAGCTAATTTGAACTACTTTTTATAATGAATACCAAGGCTATATACTACTTAAAAATACAGAAGTAGCCTAAATGTACATCGTTTCATTCCAGTGCTGCTGTTACAAGAGCAAAAAACAAAGTTCTTTATAGATCAAGCCTTTTAATTCTGCTCTCAAAGTGCACCACATTGATGCATTTACCTTTAAAATGTACAGAACTTTCTTGGTTCTGAGGTTCAACCATGATAGTCAAATCCTGTGGGAAACACTTGTATTCTTATATAACATTTTCCATTGACAATTCTGGATGTAGACACTAAAAATTAACATGATTAGAACTATGTACATTTTTTAATGGTTTTGATCAAACTTG
This sequence comes from Anoplopoma fimbria, assembly GCF_027596085.1. NCBI lineage: Eukaryota > Metazoa > Chordata > Actinopteri > Perciformes > Anoplopomatidae > Anoplopoma > Anoplopoma fimbria. The sequence continues at coordinate 8,976,795 of NC_072452.1, read as the reverse complement.
CTGATCATTTTTATGATCAGCAAGGAAAGGCGTAAATAGTTTAAATGTTCTGCACGTAAGGTAAAGATGTCATCACGATCATACAATGCGATTACACGAAAGACAGAATCCTTGGCTTTCTGCGGCAAAAAGAATGAATGCTGAATGTGTTTGCGTTGTTAGATTAAACAGGATCATGCAAACATTATGTGAGATCTGTCAAAAAAAAGTGTGTCAACCTGTTTTTCTTTGTGCACACGCTTCCTTCTGCCTTTATAATTTCAGCTTTGCTCTGTCTGCTGAATAGAGTTCATCTGTAATAATGGTTATTCCGTGTCTGCTCGTCTGCTGAACTATCATATTGTAAATTGGTCCTAGACCTCCAAAATAACAGGCAAGTGATTTTTACACAACAGTCTGACTCAGTGCCCATGGCCTGCCATTACAGGCACACCATCACTTCAGATATTTGAGTCTTCATTTGCCATGACAACAGTGCAGAGGATAGAGCATGACACATCGCTGACAGACTGGGGAGTAAAATCGGCTTGTATGTGTTGTTTTCTTGTCACTCTCTACTTTATGAAACAAACATCTATAAAAGGCTGTGCTGCTTCTTCTAGCACATTTCAAATGGCTTTGCAGAGCTGATAATGGTATTCCATCATGCACCTGCATCCACAGACCATTAGTGTATGCTCCCTGGCTCGGTGTTAACAGGCTGCACCAAGCCAACTGGTCAAGTCACTGGGTGGAAATTAAACATTTTGCAAAAAGATGGGATTAGAATAAATGCATTTCCCCAGTCACTGCGCTCTGCTAGTTGCAGCGCCGCAACACACTCGGTTGGCCTAATTATGGGTAATCAACCCGAGTTGTCTGAAATTATTCATGAACGTCTAGTTTTTTAATCCTTTAACTCAATTCAGATCACAACCTAAAACAATGAAAAAGGAAGAGGCACTTCAGCTGCCTACTGTTCTGCCATAATCACCATGATATATTAAACATAAAAAGTTATGGTAACGAGGTCCTTAATTAAGCTAATTAATGCATGAATTGGAAAGTTTCTTTGTCAACATCTCTGATTTTGCATAACCCAAGTGGTAGTAATATAATTTATGTATTGTTAAGCATCAAGTAGTTACACAGGGATTAAGAGACGATCCATTTTTCTAAGCACTTAATATGCAAATGATTGCAGAAAGGTGCTTCTTAATCAAATTATCTAGTTTGTAGGGGGAATCCTGTGGTGTGAGAATTGACTGAGCGATTGTGTTCACATGAATGTGTCAACAGACATATATATGTCACCACAACAACAAAATGCCCAAGATGTGATGCACTGTGGTGTCTGGAGAACAAAAGACGGGGGAGTTATGGAGGCATGAGGTTGGAAAATACTGCTGAGCCGCTGGTCAAACAAGCTGATGCCAGAGCATGCAGCACCAGTGATGGCCGATGGCCATGCCTCAGCTTGGCCTGGCTCAATGTTTGCACAGCTGTGTATAGTCTGGAGCACATCAGCGCAGGTCAGCCACCTTGCTGACCGCGGCGGGTCGCCACAACATGCAGACACCCAAAAAACAAACTAGTACAATCTGCTACAGACTCAGGGACTTGTGGGTTGGCTCTCATGAACACAGCTGATGGTAAATGCAACTCCTGGTGAACAGCCATCTAAGTATGCCTGGATCACTTTGCAGGAAAATAAAAAAAAATCCATTGGTAAAATTTATTAGATTTAAAAGCATTGGCATGTACCTCAAATAAGTAAGGAGAAGCAGGAATGGATTTTGAGTTAAAGAGAATACTCTTCGTGCCAGGAGTACATTAAAATGAAAGCTTGAGGTCCATTGAGCTTTTTTTCAGCTAACTTCTGACAATCTGTCTTTGAATCAGGTGACAGTTCAGAACTATTCTTGATAGCTAGAACAAAAAGTAATGAGTAAGGCGAAGGTGGCAAACTGTCAACGCCCCTCAGAGTAAAGTTTGATGTTTTCCTTCTAAAATCTCACCTTGGACTTAAATAAGCAGGCGTTAACAGGACAGGAAAGGAGAGTGAGGGAGAGATTTCTAACCCTGGGAGTTAAGGCTTTGTGAGGAATGATTCATTAATCTCAGAGGTAATATCCTACATGGCACGATGTCGTACATTGACAGCCTAATTGCTTAATATTTAAAGGGCATAAAGTACGTATATCTTTCCTTGATGGATCCAGGGCTTCATGTAAGTAAGCAGAAGAAAAGTATGAGGCACTGAGGAACCAAGCTGCCGCTGTTTTTACTCACGTCTCACCTCACACATCGTTTCTAATATTAAATAGTGCATGTTGAAAAGTGAGCTTGTTGAGCAGAATCTGCAATCTTCTGTCGATCTCTAGACGCTGGTTGTGATCTTGGAATTGTAAAAATGTGTAATTATTTGACTGCGTCAGGTAAGAGTCTTTGAACACCGTCAGGATTTCACTGACCTCTTGGCGTGTTCCATTGTGTGCTTTTAGCTGTAAAGGTGCACCGCGCTGCCCAAAAGGAGACCTCTCCAGTCCAAACAATGGAGCCGTAAATTTCCACATCATTATGAGCTATTCAGATGTTCCCCGCTTGATGTGCATATTTTAGGTGCCAGAGGGCCATCAAAGTCAAACATAAAAAACAAATGAGATCTTTATGAACCCATATTCATTTACAGTCTGCTGCTGCATTCTGTTTGATTTTCTCTATCTAACTCTTTATCTCAATCATGTTCCTCCAATCTGTTGAAAGCTTAACATTAAACATAACACAACAAACACTACGCCTTTCATTAGGTCATTAATCTGTGATTATGTTTGCCTTGTGTTTATTTTAGGGGTTGATTGATTTTTTTTTTTTTTTTTCAGGGCTGATACTGATTGTTAGTAAATTAACGACACCGATAACAGATATTTAGAACTGATATACATTTGCAGTAAAATAGAAAAATCTTAGTGTCAAAATTTAGAATGACACAAACTCTAACATTGGAATTTGTTTAATCACGTGTTGTTATGCAAATAACCACTAAATATGTCTTTAACACAGTTTAAGGACATGTTACGATTGTTTGACTTCAGGTCACTTGAAATAATATTTCTGCTGATACTATTTGTGACACAAAACTGTGATGCCATCCGAACCGTGAATTTTGTGATCCATTGCACCCCTGACTCCCATACCGCACTTTGAGGCCTTTCTTCTAGTGCATCCGTCAAGCAAAATTGACAAACAACCTGACTCATGTGACGGGTCCATTGTTAGAAGGTTAGAAACCCAGAACACCGGACCGGCTCCATTCTGCGTTCGTCCTTGACCGTCTCTGGCACAACAGCCTTCACTGGTGTTAATGGGCTATTACAAGTGATGTGTAACCAGTCAGATAGTGCTGTGGGAGGGACATAGAGTCACTCTACAGACTGGTGATTACAGACAGAGACAGGCGGCTGAATCAGAGCCAAAGTAGAATATATATTTATAGCAGTTTGTGTTCATATCCTTTTTATTGTATTTGTGCATGTAGTGATTGACACAATTGAGTCAGCTTGGTTGAGGTAATCAAGGTTAACAAAATATTAAGCAGTAAAACAATGGCTTAATATTCACGGTAAAGAGAGAAAGACAGAGAGAGATAATGTAAGGGAGAGAGAGAGAGAAACAATTTGGCCAGTGAATATCATTATTTCCCAGGTCATCTGAAATGGCCTCATGGACAGTCATAACTCACACACCTCATTTCACCTGCCAAGGGCAAGTGCCCAAGGTCACATTTAGCCTGAGGTTAACACAGTGCAGTCTCCAGCCTGGATGAGGTACCACCGTTAGGCATTAAGCCTTCTGCTGCACAGTTGTTAAAGTTAACTTTCACCACACAGACATTTAAGTGAAATATAGATATGTTCAACATGTATATCTAGCTTTAATAATTTTGCCTGACAAAAGGACACGTTTTGCTCTGTGTTTGTTTCCGAGTCTTTAATTTGATTCCAGTTGAGTGGGTTCAGAAAGAGATCCCCATACCAGATTGCATCACATTTCATTTCTGTGAATTCGGATAACCTTTTCTGAAAGGTCAAATTTCTTTGAAGTGTTTGCATAAAAATGGAAACTTGGCCAAATATTGTTATTTAAAATGATATTATATTCTATGACCAGCCAAAATAAAGTAATCTATTAGTCACAAATTATGACCACAATAAACAAAATGTTGAGAAAAAAATCTCACCACAAGGTCCATTAAGGGCTGCTATGGAAACTTTTTTTCTAGGCATTTTAAGGACAGAAGTGAAGTACAATTCCACATCATTCACGATTGAAAGCTCCAGTTTTCCTAACTGCCTGATGTCTTTCCAAAGTCAAGAATAAACCTTAAAAAAGAGATGTACTCATTTATCCTGCTATGGAAGAATAATTAAGTTAAGCTATTCATGTGCTCAGCATAAAACACGTTAATATTCCTGTGTCATTGTCACATTGCCATGATCAACACATGGATGCGCTGATTAAAAGAAGCTTGGAGCAAATTGCCTAAAAATAGATGCAGGTTTCTTTGTGATAACCCCCAAAATAATGCTGTGGGTTTTTATATATATATATATATTTTAGCATCTAATAATTCCTGTGGCAGCTGCAGAGCAGAAAAAGGTTAGTGAAAATAGAATAAGTTAACTTTTGCTTTAGATAAAGCAAGGTGTCTGCATTTTAATTTAGACCAGAGAAACATGACCAAATTTGGAATTGTCTACAACTTTAATATTGAAGTATTATTATTATTTTTTACAGTATTATTATATGCATAGACAGTCTCTAGCTTTAAATACTAATACTTAAGCTTTACTTTATACAGGATGGATGTCTGTTGTCAGTTAGGGATTTCCTACCTAGATGTATAATACAGTGCAGTAAATCCTCTGACATATAGTTGCAAAACTACATTGGTGTTGTTTAGAGAAGTCGAGATTAACCTATTTTGCCATAACTGTGGTAACATAACTTTACGGTTTCATAACTGTAAGAATTGAGCTATGGTGTCCTGATTCCTGCTGTGTTGCCCTGTAAAATCCCATCGTGTGTGTGTGTGTGTGTGTGTGTGTGTGTGTTTGTGTTTGTGTGTGTGCGCCTGTTTGTTTTCTGTATGTGAGAGTCATGCCACTCACCTGAAGGGCACAAACATTCCAGTCCTATATCTCCCGAAAAAGTGTGTTAAATCGGCAGTTAGGGAGCATTTTGTTTGTCTACAAAATGACTAGGGAGTTGTTGTAGTAGATGGATAACCATTTTGCAAAGCATGCCATTGTAAAGTGACTACGATGGACTGTAGTAGATGTTAGATCCTTATCGTGAGTTTTGTGATCTAATGCGATTATCTGAGAATGATGGAATAGTTCCAGTGATTATAGAATCGTGTTTTTGTTTGAAATGCCCAACCGTACAAAGCTGCATTCTCAATCATTCAACCTGTGTTCATCAGATAAGATAAAATGTTATGTGAAATGAGTTTGAATAAAATGGCAAAATTAATGTTTTGCCTAGACTAGATCGACTGAAATTTTATCTGATGAAAAAGGACATTTGAAACGGGACTGAAACTAAATGAAAAAAATAGCTGACATAATTAAGACAGAAAACATTTTGACTAAATGTAATGACAAACAGTTGCCTAGGATTTGATGCCCATTCAGCCACTAAAAACTAACACATTTCGATTTGTCGTCGACTAAATCTATAATGGGTAAAAATGACTAAAATTGTCCCTAAAACTTATAATCTTTTTCATCTTTAAACTAAATAGCTGTCAAAATAAACGCTGGCTGATGTAAAGCTCAGGGCCGCCTCCTCGAGCAACCTTCACCCGGACCACTCTGAGCCAATCTACTGGCCAGTGAGTGCTGCTCGGTGTGGGAGGAATCACCGGGCAGATGTATAAAAGTGACCTGACGCGCCAGATGGTGTGTTACACAGAACGGGGCACCAGGGCAGACACTTTAAAAAAATACATGGCAGGTGATCTGTCAATCTTCGCTCTTGCAAAGCCAGTCGGGAGAATAGACAAGACATGAAGACACATCTTCAGTCCCGTTCTTTGCTCTTCCTTGAATGAAGAAATACTCTCTAGTTCTGACATGATGTGTTTGAGTTATTATGCAGACTTCACACGTCCTGTGATGTGACTGTTGCACATGCACACATCGCAAAGTCGACGCTGAAACAATGAATGGTGCAGCCCTCGTTACATCACGTCATTGAATCACATTGCATAGCATTGGATTAACTGCATTCAGTAAGGATTGAAATAACCTGTATCAATCCATCTGCTTCATAAAAATATATCTGGATTCATCTCATTGTTGCCGGCGTTTATCAGACATGAATCAGAATGGTCTCAGCGGGTGCCATGCACACTGCTAGCAGACAAATATAGCATGCAAGCTGGTTACACAATCATAATTCTTTATCCAAACAAGTCTAGTGTCAACATCCATTTCTTTTTTTCTGGTACCATGAGGTCTACAGTGTATTTCTCTGCTGTCAACACGCTGAAAAATGCAACGGATATGATGCTTTTTTTATGTAAACAGTTGTTAGAGAGACTTAGCGTTGCTCTCAGAGAGAAGAGTTTTGACTCCCTGGTGTCTTTAAGGCATGCTGATGCTCACAAATCCAGACTGACCTTGTTCAATGTCAGAGGATTTTTCACGGGCTGTTCGAAATCTGCTCTAGTTTATTGGGTGTACAGCAAACCAATATTGCTCGATAGCTATTTGTTAAAAGCTAACAGAGCGGGGATGAATGTAAATGATTGGATGGAGGGGTGAGAATTAAACAGAATCTGCAATTGATTCTCTGATGTACAGTACAATACACAGCTCGCAGAGTAAGAATAGTGGAGAGGCATGATCACAGGAAAAGCTGTTTATCTTTGATTTTTCCTCAATCGGTAATCAGGACCCTGGTATTGTCAATTATTTGGATATTTTCCCTGTTCGACAGCGTGTAAGCCTGCAAGATCCAACACAATACTGAGCCTCATAAAGAAAGGCAAATCCAGACTTTATAGGATTACTGACTCCCTCGTAAACTAGCAACCCAACACTCTCCTGAGCGAATATTCCATTTTATAGGATTTATTTTGTAGCTCCCAACACAGAGTTCACCGCTATGCTGAACCTAAGGAGATCAAATGGTAGAGCCCCGATGTCAACAGCGCCGCTTAGCTTTTCAATATGCATCACCTCAGCTGACACTGTGAGAGGTAAATCTGGAGGGCCATCAATACTGTGAGAGAGGGAGTTGAACATGATCCAAAACGCATCCGATGATAGATCTCTGCGTGAGGGTTAAAGGGGATGTGACTGCTCGCTGCATGGATACAGAACGCATGGGAATAATGCCTGTGTTAATGTAAGCATAGGATTAAAGCTGTGTGGATCACAATGGGGTTATTTCTGCGGTTGGCAGGGGAACACTGAACGATTATGCAGAGGCTCAACTAATTAACGAAAGAAATTATGATTTGATCACAAATTGATGTGTTGCAGATCTTAAGTAAATGTATTGTCACAATGACCCATAAACTACCAGCAACAGTAGGCTGACTGCACAGTACACAGCCGCCACCAACCTGAGTCAGGTTTAACACCTTAAGGCCTTTGTTGCCACTGAGAATCCATGTAAACTAGTTAGCAAGCTTGCTTAAAGTAGGGGCTAAATGGTTTAGCCTAACTAGCTAACTAAGATAGGATAAACAGTTGAGATATAAGGCCACAATTAATGGTAGTAAACTCATGGATATGTGGTTGAAGTAATTACTTCAAATGAATTGCTAAAGCTGGAAACGTAATGAATAAACAGCTTACATAGCTTAAAGTAATAGATACATGGTTAAAAGGTCCAGCTCAGCTACTCTAATTGGAAGAAGTGGGAATCTCAACTTGACCAAGCGGTCCTTATCTTTGACCATTACGTTGTATGAAACTTGTAGTATCCATTTTCAAACAATATCCAGTTAACGTAGTTTCACTTATAAGTGTTAAAAATCAGTAAATCAGTAGAAACGAACACATGTAGTGTAGAATGTGATGGGTGGTGTTGTTAAAAGAGTACTTGAGTTAATTTGAAAGAGAAGTTAATTTGAAAGAGATGTGGGGCTCGTCAGTCAAAAAAGGTTAAGAGCTGGAGATGGAACGATTGCAATTTTTGGGGGTGATATCCAATTTTCTAAAAGTCTGACCTGCCAATTCCAATTTACTTTTTAAGATCTTTAATTGATCTTAAATTAAAGATGGCAAAGGCTCCAACTATGTTATTTATTTTTCTCAGTTTTTTAGTCTATAGTTGTTATTTGCATAAAACACAATTCAACCTATTAGGAAATAAATGATTGTGTTTTAATGTATTTATTTAAATACACTGTAGTAATTAGTTGTTTTAATTAAGTGTTATGTAAGATGCTTAGATCTAGTGTTAGGAATTTAAACGGGTATAATTCACTCTTATTATCTATTGCATATTGCTGTAAAAACATCTCCTTCAAACAACTGCATTTATTCAAGTTTCTCGCCCAAAACTACATATAACAAGGTTACATTTGAACACATCATGATAGCGATATAATTAACCTTCGCCCAATACTCATTTTGACTGAGTAGGGCTTGAACGCAACATAATTCAAGTCAATGCAACCTCGGATAACCTTAGCTATGTAGCTCTGTTGCTGGCAGGTGAATGTGATTACTCTGAGCAGCATTTTAAAGGAATTAATTACATTTAATAAGATAAATAAAGTTAGTTGTCCCAAATGTTTTTAAATTAGTTATTCCATGACTTATTTAGACTTAACGTTGTGACTTATTGTGAACTTTTTGTCTTCTTCACCAACCTGTGACATGTGGAGTTTGTGTGTGTGTTTATGCGTGTGGTGTTTCTGTCTGTGCAGCTGTTTGCAGATGCAAAACTATCATGCAGCAAAAAATCTGAAATCTGAAAGTGGCTGGTCACCTGTCATGGCTGATCCGCTGAAAACAGCCTGGAGATCGATCGGAAGCCGGTCAATCTCTATTAAGGAACCACTCTTACAGAGAAACCACTCTATTAAACTGCATGCATCACATTTTCTTCTTGTTTTTTGTTTGAATAGAAATCACTATATGCACATTCTGCGGTAGTAGAAATGATCAAAACACTTCTGACGTCTTGACTACAATGAAAAAAGATTGACATTTGCTCATTATTTCATTAGAAAAACCCACTCATTTCACAAACTAGAGTTTCTGAAATGAGTAACATGCAAATTAGATAAAAACTTTTATGAGCGGCAACAAATCAGCAGGAAGAAATGACAACTAGAAAAAAGAAATTCAGTTTCATTGAAGTTCAGGACGAACATTTAGCAATTTAAAGAATTCATTCTTCTGTCTGGCAATACGAGACATACGGTACTAGCACTGATTTTTTATTTTTTATTTTATTAAAGCATCAACTTCAAAACCCTATTCAGAGATGAGCTATACAAGAAAAAAAGTACTTTTTTACCTCCGTTCCATTATCTTTGTATTTGAAAGTCGAGCCCATATGACTCACACAGTTTCTTCCTCTCGACAAATTCATCTTTTCATCTTAAATCAAATCATATGAGCTGTCCCTTAGCAGCGTGAAGACAGGCTGACTGGTTTATGTTTCACTGCCTCCTTTCATCCGAGCACATGCTGTTTGCATTCTATAGCGTATTCATTTATAAGTTAGACACATTTCATGCTACACATGGCAACCTTTCTGTGTTGTCATATGTAAGAACTGTTTGCTGCTCTCAGGAGTGGAGGTAATTACCAAAGCTGGGAAAAAGATGCCGGCTTTCTTCCCCTCTACTTCTATATTTAATGTGCCCACATGTATGATTTTCACCACACAAGAAAATAATTTGTTGAAATGAAACATATTAGGCTTATGGCTTTGTGCCTCTGAATGACATGTGTGGGATGTGCTAAAGCAGGACATTTCCAAGTGTATGAATAATTTCCAGCCCAGAATGATGACATCTATTTGAATGAGTCAGTGGGAAGGTCCGCTTTACTCATTTGTCTGGATGCCTTTTTTGCCGGAGCCCATTATTCTGCGCTAACAGGGCATTTTCCTTTTTCTAATATCGCTAATGATAAGGCATAACCTATATGCTTCTACTTTATATTCTCTTTTGCTTGTTATAATGGCATGTTTTCACTGTCGCACAACAGTGTTTTTTCTGCGGCATGTGGGCCACAGAGCAGCCCGTGTGTTATTAGATGACGGAGCACCAGAGGGGATCACAAGCACTATCTCAAATGTCGGAATATGCACCAACATTCCTCGCTATGAGTTCCTCTGTCTGTCTTTCTGAGTCAATAACATTCTCACTGCATTGAAGAAAAATCAATGTGTGTGAGGCATGATGGTGTTGTGAATTCGAGACACACCGATCTCCACTGCAGAAATGTCTCCCGATGATTCAGGACAGTTGCTGTGTGTGTCTCTGAGTGTTTGTGTGTGTGAAAATTGCACATCATTCGGCAGTCAAGAGAGGGAGGGATGCAAAAAGAAATAAGACGAGGTGAAAATCAAGCTTTTTTTTGACACCATCATGAGTGGAGGAGACGCACCTCCTCTTCCTCCCCGCTTGAGACGCGCATGCACACGCCAAACATGAAATAGACTGGAGATGAAAAAAAAAAAAAAAAAAAAAGTAAACTGCTTTCTGTGCTTTCTCTAAAGTCATGTCAATATAAGGGTAAGTGACTGTTCAATATTCTCCACCGACCTCCAAAATGATGAGGGGAGTGTGTGTGTGTGTGTGTGTGTGTGTGTGTGGGGGGGTGATGTAAGAGTTACAACTGCTGCAGTGTATTAGAGAGAGAAAGAGTTGGCGCAGAGAGAGGGGAGAGAAGGGAGGAGCGAAAGAAGAGACAGACAGACGGACCAAGAGCAAAGAAAATATTTAGAGGAAGTCTGAGAGAAGACTGTTTACATGACTGCTGCACTTTAATTTGCTCCTAATGCACACCCATCTACTGCTTGATCAATTATTTACACAATATTTTCCTTTTATACTTAAGAAATGCTATTTAGCGAGATTAAAAAAAGAAATCAAAACACTAAACGCCTTTGCTTTTTCAAGCTCTTCAGTTAACTTCGTGGTGAATTTAGGCTCATCAGACATGCTCCGCCCACACTGGTTGGGCCCGGCATCAGATCACAATCCACAGTCAATGGCTTTTTCCCTGCGCTGTAGAGCTCCACGTTCTCAGGGGAGGGAACTCCTACACACTTATTCAGTTTTTCAGTGTTTGTATTTGATGGGCAGAGGTGACCGCTTGATAAAGCGCCAGTCTCGAAACAAAACTCGTTAACGGAACGTGATGTTGTTGTGTAGGAGGATGTATGGAGTGTGTTGTTAAACGGGGAGCTTTGCAGGAGACAAGCAACAGGATGGTGGGAGCTCAGATGCAGTCATTATAAAAGAGTGAAGGCAAAGATGGTTGTTCCAGTGTGTCAATTAGGACCTGATTCACGGTTGGGAATTTTTTTGAACAGCAAAAGGTTCAAGGCAGTCAGACAGCAGCCATACTGTTTTTGAGGAATAACTTTCATTTAAAGAAACTGATAAAATAAAATAAAAACTTTAACCCCAGTGGGGGTCGTCGCCCTCTTGGCTGCGTTTTGAGTTTGCCTCCTCATTTGTGCCACGGCTCAGTTGTCGGAGGTACTTCTTAAACGTTGTCTCAATAGCTGAGTGAAAAAGTAGGATGAAATAACAATGGAACTGAACTCCAGACAGAATAAAGTCTGTGGGGAAAAAAGGGACACAAAAAGAGAATAAATCAAAATGCCACAATAAATGTTGAATGTTTGCTCTTTACCCAGAGAAGTGGAGCTCAGAGGCTACCACAGGTCAGAGTGATACCTCTTCAGGGACCGATAAAGAGATTTGTCAAGTCCTTGTGTCTCGGTGTCAAGTGGGCGTTTAAATGAATTGAGCTTGCTCCCTGACCTGGCATACTTGTCTTGTCAACCTGACTCAATAAAGCCTCAACCATCAGATAGACTCAAGTGAGTTTGACTTATTTTTTTTGGGAGGTAAAGGCTTGTAGTTGTAACTATGAAGCTTTAGTGTTTTTGAAGTAACTGAGGACACTCAGAATCTATGCAGATTCATTGGGTTCATCCTGAGACTGTGATTTGATATTTCCACGGTCTTCGATCCTTGGAAAGTCCGTCTGTCAGCAAGAAACCCTTTTGGTTTGATAACTCCTGAGCATTTGGTTTGATATGAGTTCCATAATTTAAATTTTCCATGAAACATTTAGCCAAAAGACACAATCATCTTCTGGGTATTTAAATAATGAATTTACAATCAGAATATCAAGCACTACAGACGCAGATAATGAATGAATAATGCAAACACATTATACTGATATAAAGGGACTGTATGAACGCAGAATGCAAGTTGTTATTAGTTGTTAAGTTGTAACATGTGTTTGGGTAAACAGGTGACAGGCTACGGAGAGAAAACACTGCTGTTCTGCCAGTGATAACAGTGTGCCTCTATTAACACTAGTACAGTCTCTATACAGCCGTTTAAGCCGAGCTGTGATCAGCGGCCGCCATTTTTAGAAACAATGCTTCAAAGGAAAGACCGTCTCATTTCTCTGAGAAAAAAACATATTTCCTCTATCTTCTCTCCTCGGACTAGACACAAGGAAATAACGCTAGTGAGGGAAACTTAATGAAATTTGAGAGAGTTGGGATGCCCCCATTGACCCTTTATTCATCGCTGCAGGCTTACTTTGTATGTAGATTCAGGATGATCCTAATCAGGATTAGTGTAATGTAAAGATTAATTAGAGGATATTTCTGTTTCTTGTGATTTTCAGATATTTTTGTGACCTGGGATTTGTCCCAGGGCTTGTATTTATCATACAACTCAGAATTACTCCAAGGTGTTATGCATAAAGTTTGTCTTTGGCTAAAAAGAAGCAGGTTAGATACACATGATAGATAATTATCAAGCCTCCTGCAGGCACACTGGAGACAAGAGGATTTTATGACCCTGAATGTGAATTTATGATGTATTTCATTTTGGTGGGTGTTATGAATTCAATTGAAATCACTCGGAAATCAGAGCCCAAAGTGATGAAACTTATGATGAGGCAAACTGGCCTGTCAATATTTCACTTACACAAATGAATACTGGTTAATAAAAGCCAGGAGACAACCACTTTTACAGCATGATGACATTTACGACATAAAAACTTTGGAGAAAGCACCTTTTCCACTTCCAGAAATGTTCGGTCCCTGAATGCACCGCCAAAGTTTGAGCCATCTTGGTTTGTCTCATTCGTATGAGAAAGTTTACTTGAGTTCACCATGGCTTCTTCACTCACTGCCTCCTCCCCTGCTTAACTCCAAACCAGCAGACCGAAGTACACACACACACACACACACACACACACGTCCAACTGTGATGTAGGTGTGCCGGACCACAGAGGTCAGTGCAACAGTACTGTGCCATACATCTGTAAATAAGAAGGTGAACAGTGATACTTAAAGGTAGGGATATTTGTTTGAAGATTTAGATAGTTAAGATTCCAAGTTGGCATTTTAAAATGACTGTTTTTATTGGACCAACAGTCCAAAACCCTAAACTATTTAGTTTTCTAGTGTATATAATATCTTTATCGTTACCCTTAAAATGGCTTTGAAGAGTTGTTTGACATGTTTGCATTGAAAAACAATGAAAAGATGAATGAATCATTATCAATCAATTCATTTTATGTCAAGTGACTAATCGATAATCGTTTCTGCTCTACTGATATTGGTATCTACCTAAAAAGTCCAGTATTAATCAAACTATTGTTATGAAGTTCCTGCTATACATAATTTTTGATGAATGCTGTAAAATGTGATATTAGGTGGGTTTTGATGATTAACAATCCAAAGATCCACGTTTGGTTTGGAGATTCTGCCTTAATCTCCAGTTTAATCAATCAATCAATACAATTGGAGGACAAATTAAGTTTTCTATTTCTCTTTTTTTCTCCCTTAGTCGACAAACAACAGCATATATACATTTTTCTTTCATATGGATAATACAATCTTGATTTTGCCATTGTATCAGGTTATGTACTGTATAAAATAATCTGGAATTTGAGTTTATAAAGAAAAACAGGAGCTACTGTCTGTGCAGAAGAAAGCAGAACACATAAAAATAAAGATCAACCTCCTGCCAAATCCAAATAAATAATATGACTCATCCCAAATGTTTGAGCCACCTTAATCCTGATAATACCCTGAATCAAGTTAATCTCATGGCTAGAGCTGAGGAACAAGGAACTTTCTCTAACCCTGAGGAAAAACAAAGGCAGGCCATCAGCGTTTTTCCAACCTAAATAAACACCTGCGAGCAAATAAACAGAACGGATTCCCATTAAAGGTCAAGCTCTTTCTGAAACGGAAACACGACCAGGCTGTAATCCAACGTCTCAAACTTTGCCGAGCATCGACGGCCATGTTCTAAACAAATAGAAATGTCAGAGCCGGACACAGAGCCGTCTCCACAGGAGCCTCTTTTCATCAGAGCAACATGCAAGAGAAATTGTTTACACGCCAGCCATCGCGGGATGAAAGCGTGGAGAAGAAAGGTACAGTAAAAGAGAGAGCGGCCTAGAGAAACAGATAGCAAGTGAAGCAGAGATAGATGCAGAGGGAGAGAGGCGCTGACTGTACGTGCGTTTAATCCTGGACGTATTAAACTCCAGGGTGTGCTGCTGGATTTTTATGTTAATAATGTGCACCAGCACATGGTAGGCAAACGGGCTGCGTATGCTCCCTTCATTTAACGAGGTCATTTACTTCACCAGCAGGCCACTACCTGAGATGAGACCAATCCTATCTGCAGCATGCTGCTATGCTGCCCTTTTTTTTACACGGCACACATTTCATTATGTGCCACTGAAGGCCATTTATTTGTCCCTCTGGACAAATAAACACATTCCATTGTAATTTATTATAAGTAACTACCACATCAAAAGGGATGTGTTTTTGAGTCGGACTCCTTATTTTATCCGTAGTAGTGGCTCGGTGCTGCTCAGTTAAAATCCCAGGTCAGTTAAAGTATTTGCTGAGCATATTTTCCTCATGGTGGTCCTCTAACTGTCCATAAGGACAGATGCCCACAGCCACTGAGTGCGTCCTGGTTCACTGAGTTCTTCACTTCATCATTATCTTTGTCTCATCAAATCACATCAAAGTTATTTTCCCCCACGATGTAGCAGTTTGTCATTGTAGTTTCAGTTGACTGCATTGTAAATGCCCTAAAAGCATGTTTACTTTCTTATTTTAACGGAATCAATTTGTAACATGAAACAGCGGCGAGTTTCCATTAAATGCTGCTTTGGATTACATGTAGAACCAGATTATCACTTATATTGTAATTACATATGATTTATTAATTGCACCCTTGTCTGTGAGCACATTTGAGTTGCTCTAAACAATTCAGAATGTCATACTGTGATTCTGTTATCAACGCATGCCACCGTATCTCAACCTGAATATGCTGCAAAAACTGGAGAATAATACTGCACCTTAAACAAGCAGGAGTCGTTAAGCGTCTTATGCATAAAGCAGTGTTTACTTTGATCTCTAGCAGTGTCACAGACTCGTGCACAAACACCCACATATACACAGAAATAATAAAAAATAGCAAAATGTTTTCATAAACCTGAACACTTTGAAGTAGGTGCATAAAAACAATGGAGTCCCACATCAGCGCAGTCTTCTGAGCTCTTAAATATAAAAGACTGCTTTCTCTTTTAAGTAGCTATCAGGAATTTTAACATGATGCAAAAACTTTATGAAGGGTATACTAAAAAAAACATGTTATTTGTAAAACTCTCTGACCAATGAAGTTGTCTTAAAATGCACTGCTTCACTCCGTCACTCTTTTTGTTTTTGTGATTCACCTACAAACCAGAGGACATTGAAATTGTTTTCATCAAAAGTAGCAGTCAATGGGACCTAAATAGTGCAACACAGAGTCTTATTTTCATGCATATTTTTTTAAAGATCAATTCTCTGCAGGAATTGTTTATTTAACCTGTCAATCAGACTATAAATTTATTCTAAATGCAGGTCTACACATCTATCTTTCATACTTAAAAGTTGCTTTGGCTCATTAGTCAACTGTACATTTCACTTCTCCAAATGAGAGCTGCCAGTTTCAGAGAGATTGGAGTCCTATTGCACACCGTCAGAGGCAGGGAAGTGTCAGTCTCAGTACCCAGAATTCATCGGGGTGCAGGTTCAGCCTTTGCACTTCTACAAAGGCGGTCTCCAGTTAGATTGCTGATCTTTGCGTCATCAGGTGTCACCTAATGTCAACAGAGATTTGAGGATAGTCTGCTCTGTGTACACTTTCAGCAGTGACTGGTAGAAAATATGGGAGGAATAAACTCTCAGAGATCATAAAGGCGCCGTTGCACTTGCTGTTTTTCTTTTTAGAAGTTGTTGGATGTTATACATCATCCATGATGATTCATACGAATAAACTTTGGATGAATAAAATAGCCTGGTGTGATTTCACATACACACTCACAACCAAACACACCTTTTTTTCATTTGAATTTGGGCATTTAACTTCGGTTATTCTTTTTGTTTTGTCTTTAATGTAGTTTAAGGGGAAGTTGTGTAGTCAAGTAGAGAGATGGCCCCTTCCTGACTCACTGTCTGATGCATGTTTGTGTCAGTTTTAAGTTGACCCAAGGGGATGTTGACGACAGACAGAAGTGATTTTGTATTTTTGGATAGCAAAAGTTTGCAAACACCTGTTATATTAATGTTTTTCTTCGTCCCTTCATTAACAGTTATTTTAACAGAGAGAAAAAAAAGAAGAAAAAGAAGAAGAATTCAATGAGTAAAACTTTGATTTACTGGATGCCTCCACAGTGTTGCATGATAGAGGAGAATACTGTTTGAACCATTTCCCCCAAAATACCCTTCTATTTTAAATTTGTTTTCCAGTCCACAAAAGCATAAGGGACCCTCGATCATAATTGAACTACAATGGTTCAATTGTGTTTTTTTGGGTAGCCATTTTTCATTGAGCCCTCTGCAGTCCACTCAGAGGTAAGATTGGATAGGTTTATCCACTGATCCACTAACCTTCTATTTCTGTCGTGAAGTTTGAACAATAGCTTTGTTGTCCTGTTCTCCATGTGCAAAACAATAGTTTTTCTACAACCCCTTCATACAAAATAACATCTATTTGCCCTTAACCAAAACCTGACAGCTGAAAAGTTTGGACCGCACCGCCCGAAAGGAGAGTTTGAACCCCCATGTACGATTCCAGCCTACGATTCCAGGACTGTGCAACAATATGGTGGACAGCTGAATGACTGTAGATGCAGCTGTAGATGAATGGAATTTGTACACTGGGAGGCTCCACCAATTGGCAGGGTTGTGCTACTACAGGTTACCCACATAGCACACCAAGACGTCCAAAAAATGAAACAGTCCCTTTCTACGCCACTTACAATATCGTGACTTAAAGCACTTTGCTTTTCTAGCCTTGGCTGCCAGTTGATCAGGAATGTTATTAAAAGTAAATGATGTGGAAGTATTACATTTTTTGATAACCTTGTTCATTAACTTTCCCATGATCAGAAAACTATACCCTTTTTTAGGGAGGTATGTGTCTTTAGGAGCGGTGGGCGTCCAATATGGTTAAACTCTGAGGGCCACTGTATCCTGAATGGTTATGGTTCTGGGTAATCAAACCACGCTCTAACACTATGTCCTATACAGTAGGTTAACATCTAGGAAAAAGAATAATAGATTTCTGACAGAATGCCCCATGACTGTACCTTTGGTGTTTTCCCAAAAAGTAGCCTTATTTAGTTGTCTTTGTTACTTGAAGTCCCTAAATAGATTCCTACAAAAACAGAAAACTCAGCAAGAATAGAAAATAAAAGGACTATTTTGTCCACAAGGGTCTGTGAAAGTTGCAGTAAGGACCCTTCAGGCAGAGCGACATCTCCCGAATAGACACAAGGAGGTATTAACCTTCAAAAATTGTTATTTTTTCTTCAGCAAAGAGGATGACTTCTTGATTATGCCAAACACAGAAAAAACATAAATTGTCTCAAAATAAAACAGTATTTGGATGAGTGAACCCTATGGTGGTACGCTGTGGCCGAGAATCATGGTTTATGAATGCATCACTTTGAGAGCATATCTGACAACCAAAAAGCCCTCAAACTAGGGACACATGGGGACAACTAAGAAAATAACTATGTAGCAGCATATTGTGCAGCATAAAATCCTGCCAAAACCCACCTTAATACTTTTTTAAGAACACAACAGAGTATGTACTCAGTCAAACAGACTGGTAACAGTTAAGTAAATCTGTGCGTCAAGGGTTATTTACAAGTTCCCAGAGACAGTTTATCAAATAATTTCTGCCTTAGCTGTTTTGGAACGTCATAAATTTCCTAACATCTACGATAAATTTGCTCTTTGCCTTGAATGAGTGCCATTTGTTTACAGCTGTTATGTTTTCTTCTCTCTGCCTTTATGATTTATTCGGGGTTCTGCGTCTGTTACCTAAAGCAAGAGCGACTCTGAAAAGATAAAAGCTCTACTTCAAAGTCAGTTCATTTGAGTTCAACCGTGTTCATTTTTTCTTTTCTGGCACAACCTCACACTGTACCAACACTTCCATTTACAGAGTATGGGGAACAATGCGGAATATCATTCACATGAGCTTTCAGGTAAGTACTGTTTGACATCTTGTTAGTGGACCTTCGCTTTCTGAATGTGTCCGTTATGTGGTTGTACTTCTATGTTAGCAGATAATGAAAATTCAATAGCTGATGAGGCATTCATGTACGCTTTTTTTTCCCCATTAATGAATATCAATACTGTTTTTTATGTCATTTCTGCTAATCTATCAAATTTAGGAATTTTGGAAGCATGCACTGAAGCCAGTGGTTGTAAATAGTCTGTTGTCACAGTACACTCTATGTATGCAAATGTATGTTTGTGTGTGTGTGTGTGTGTGTGTGTGTGTGTGTGTGTGTGTGTGTGTGTGTGTGTGTGTGTGTGTGTGTGTGTGTGTGTGTGTGTGTGTGTGTGTGTTAGGGCTGCCCCCCCTTTTTGTTGTTACTGGTCTCAGTTGACTTTAGATTTCTTGAGTTCATTAGTTGTTTTGCTGTAAGTGCCTTTTTTGTGCTCAATAACTGATGAGCACATCTCTGGTAAACATATTTAAAGTGGTGCTTTTGTGTGGTTCTTTGTGGAGGAACTCCGTTTAAACGATCTGTTGATCGATTAGTCACCGAAATCGATCAAGATTTTCTTTGGTCGAGGACAGCCATAATGTGTGTTTGTACTTAATCATTTAATAAAGTTTAAATGGTAAAAGTAACAACCAAAAAAATCTAAGTTAACTCTACTGTTTGTATAGGTGAAAGAGTAATAATATTCTAGCAGAGCAAAAGGTTGTCCAGCTGAAAAATTTGTCATGGCCCTTACTTACCATCATTAAATTATGGTCTAATGTCATGCCATCTACAGTATGTTTAGCCAATCGCACAATTAAACCACATGCTTTAATCCAAAGCTGCAACTGTTATGCAACAATGAAAACAATCGTTGCCCCATTTATTACAACAGCCCAGTGCACTCTTTCTAGTCAGCGGCTTGTCAGCAGTGAACATTGTACCTGGTAGGGGACAGAAGAGTCATATACAAGTAACCAAAGTAGTAGCACCTGAAGAAACAAACTAAAAAACAAATGAATGCAGACGAGGGTGATGTCACACAATGGCAATCTACAAAAATGAGCCAAATGCTTTAAATGTCAAGACTGTTATTTCTTGGTTATATAAAACCTTTTCTTTCTTTAATATGGCATGGGACTGCTTACACAAGTGTAAATTCAAAAGGATGTGCACAGTCTCACCTTCAATATATAAAGTACAGGAGTTTGAGGGCAAACTGGGTTTGTTCCCTAAGTACCAGTGGGATCTAGTAGCCTTTCGCCAAGTGATTCAGTAAATGGAAAGAAGGAAGCACTGCCAAGTGCAGTGGGACAGAGAGAGCTCATTTTAAAGTGTGTATCATAATCAAGGCTTGAATGTTTGCATTCTCACATCAAAATCTGACAGTTGGAAACATTTTATTTGTACTATATCTGATGTCATTCATTACTCTCCATCCAATTTCCCTATTTAAATATTGGAAGTTGGACCACTGAGCAGCGCTGCCAGCCTAAACACCAAACCATGGCTGAGATCTTGAACGGTCGTCTGTAAATAATGAATGCTAGTCTTCTGTTGTGTCTATATCATACATGAGAAAGCTTTTATGCAGTCGAGAAGTAAAGTCTGTGAAATCAATGTACCGTGGCCACCGTACTCACTTTTTATTGTAACCGTGTAATACACATGCCTTTGAACAAATGGCAGACAGAAGCTGTGCTATTGAAGTCAAGTGAGGAGAAAAGAGCAAGAAAGGTTTATGAATGGACAAGTCGGCCTAAGTTCAGTTACATAGAAGGAATAGACACCTAAAGTGTTTGTTGTCCCTTTTCTGTTTATTGTCTGTATGATATACTCTTCAAATCCCTCTTTGTGTGCTGTTAAACTCTTTCATACAACTATCAAAACATTTGAAACAAAAAGTTTGAAATGGGCTTTTTTTCCCATAATTATTAACGCCTATCCATACAAACTCACTCCCCTTATTGCCCCATTTGGAATAAAACCACAGGGGAAGGTTATACATAAAGCTAGAGGTTGATATGGTTTCTAGTTTAGAGATTGCGTAACTACAAGAAGATGGTTTTATCCTAAACACATGTGTTTTGGACAATTTGCAAATTTCTGTGGTGGTTGATTATGTGAAAATGTGAAAGTTACTTAAAGACACTTCCTGATCATAAAAGAAAGTACTCTTTGTTTTGCGTCGATATTGTCATCCCCATTCAAATCCCTACTTCCTTCTCCTCTCAATTGAGGCAATTTTTCCTCAGGGCTTAGGTTTGTTGTTGCTCACTTCAGTCACTTTCTCATTTTTTTTTTTCGATTTTCTCATTCAAGAAATGCTGTCATGTTTCTCTTCTCTCCCACCACTCTGCCTTCACAAAAGCTAATTGTGTGAAATTATGCTGTCTGCCTCAAGTCATTGGAAGTCCATTGTAAGTACTTTCTTTCCCAATTTAATGTTTCAATTACATATTGCTAGTCACTGGTCTTCTTTTGTTACAACAGTTAACCAGGCTTAAAGGTGGTGTCAGCGATTCCGGAGAAAGATTGTTGATATTTGAACTCAACGTAAAAACAAATCTACCCTCCTTTACCATTGGTGCTCTTTCAGAATGTTAGCATGTGTCTCTCTCTAGCCCCGACTGCCTTTATCTTCATACTTACATGGCCTTTCCCCTGTGCTGGCTTGGTCTGAGCCTCTTTGTTTGTTTCCCATTTACACAGCCAGGGCTGTGTATGAACACACAACCACAAAGGACAGCTAGCGGACCGTGAGGAGATATTTGCTGAAGTCAACAAAAAGTGTATTGGATTAGAATCACAGACTCCACCTTTAACTATTAATAACCTTGGCTTTCTTTGCTATTTTATCAATTTAACATGGCTGAATGCAACATGCAGAAATTGGACAAAGTACATAAACTTAGTTTTTTCCAGGATTTACACAATTATTCATCTCAAAGTTGTAAAATTGTACAATCAACATTATGTACTGCCAGAAATTTCACTTTGCATAATGAGGCTTTTTTTTCAGAGATAACTGTTGCCATGGTTATGTTTTCCAAGTAGTTATATGCTTAATTGGGCTGCAACTAACACTATATATTTTTTTTTGATTAATCTGTAGATTATTTTCAAGATTAATCCATTAATCATGTACTGTATGACATGTCAGTAAAAGGAGAAAAATGGCCATTAAATTTTCTTAAAGCCCAATTTTAATGTCAACTGTTTAATGTCTGGCATTTGTGAGTGAAAATGTTCTAAAAGCACCAATTAACCGGTACACTGTTAGTAACTTCTGCTAACCGGAGCTCGACTCCTTATCAGTTAGAAAGCTGAACTGGATAAAACCGTTACAGAAGTAATTGGCAATTTTTTGACTTTTCTTTGCTGATGTAGAGTCTGGTTGCCTTTACAGTTGATACAGATTATAATTATTGCTATTTGTGTTGTTGTTGTTGTTGTTGTTCTAAAATATAGTTGTATCAATAAAATAAGTAGCTTTAAAATATGTTTTTTGTTTAGTAAGGAGAGAAACTGAACTCCATTCATCCATTTTGGCATACTCTTTTTTTTTTTTTTAATACTTTTTATGCATAAACTGATGCCTTTTCAGGGATAAAAATCATGCCCAGAATGCACCATTAAGTAAGCAATTAATTATGCAACTGCTGCCTCTCTATTTTAATATTTAACATATTTGGGATCGAATTATATAATTATCATGTTTATTGAGCAAAATGTAAAAAAGAAAAAAAAAATACATCTTAATTTGAAGTGGTTATTTATTATACAATTTCTGCTACAGCCCGCCTGCTATATTATTATCAGTGAAATATCCAATAGTAACAGTAGGCTACTGGGTAAAAAATGGTTATAAGTTATCAAATATGTGTATCCGTCTCAACCATAGAATAAGAATAGGAGCTAGAACAGGGCAAATAAGCTAGCCAGCTGTCCGCTAGTTAGCTAGCTCATGAGCCCAACACATTTGCCTTAACACACCAGAGTCAGTCAGACTCTAGTACATCCTAAATATTAAGGATGCGGTCTGTAAGAGCCTTACCATCCTTTAACCAGTAACTAAAACCACTTAATTTGTATTCATTTATTTTTAATTTAATTTGGTACCATCTATCATTTTACAACACGATGACTCTTTTGCTTTAAGAATCCCTGCAATAAGAAGATTTTCATGTTTTAAACATTTAATTTCAGACTAATCACAATCACAAATAATTCCTTTCTACATTTAATCAAATGCCTCATTAGCAGAAAATAAACAAATTAATGACCCACATCCAAGAGAATCATATGAGGGACATTTGAAGGACTCTTTAAGATAGATGGATTCCTTATTGTCTTTTTTAGCCTGAAAAAAAGTAATGTGACATGGCATCTAAATAACATGCAAATTGAAAGGCAGCAGTGAATTGCACTCTGAGGAGTTATTTGCCCTGTGGAGAGTGCCACTGGCAGCCAGTGTGCTAGCATGCAGGCCCACTGAGTGAGTCTGAAACCATTTGGCTTGCTGCCTCCAGTTCCAAACATTCAGACCCTCTGATGGACTGCTCTGTAAGAGCGCTTAGCTTCCACTTTGAATAAATGAACTTGAATTTTCTTTGTACACTCTGACTTCATGAATGCTTCAATTTGGCAAAGATGTTTACCCCTGTCTCCTGGGGGACCAATTTTTGGGAAAACACATCTCATGCTCAACACAAAATTTGATTTAAATTTTCAATTCGACCTCACAAATCTCATTTGAGGCTTGACATTACACTACTACTTTAAAACTTCCTGTAGGGCTTTAACACATAACATGTTTTTTTCACATCCTTTATTTCCATTCACTGTAACACCAAGTGCATCTGTTAAATGATAACAAACACTTAATTTACAATTATCTGACATGCTTCACAGTATGTACTCAACAGTAGAAAACCACTCTACTTAATAGACGCTTACCGTATTTTCCGCACTATAGGGCGCACTGGATTATAAGGCGCACTGTCAATGAATGGTCTATTTTCGATCTTTTTTCATATATAAGGCGCACCGGACTATAAGGCGCATTAAGCGAAACAAAACAGTCAGTCAGTCAAACTTCCTCCACTTCCGTAGCATTGATTCATTAATGTTGAATTCTCTCGCAGCTGCTCTATTCCCATCTGATAAGCCTTGAGTTTGAAGTCCGCGTCGTAAGCGTGTCTCTTGACAGGTGCCATGTTGGGTCCTTATACACACACACTGTAATATTATGGTGAAGCACAGTATGTATTAGTCTGCGACGCTCCTGACTACGGTCGCCGTAATGCTGCAAGCGGTGCGGCTTTGTAGTTTACCAAAGTCGTACTAAAACATTTTGACAGAGCGCCGTGTACCACACAAAATCGCTTCGAGGTCAGTAAGCACAACCAGAATTAATCCATATATAAGGCGCTCCGGATTATAAGGCGCACTGTCGTTTTTTGAGAAAATTAAAGGCTTTTAAGTGCGCCTTATAGTGCGGAAAATACGGTAATCCTCCTCACCCTATATGATTCATCCTTGTTGACCCTTTTCAAAAGTTCAAAGGTGAATTAAGGTTAATAGCAAACAGCAAACACTCACACACACAGAGTGACAAAAACATGATTAAGTATTTATTGGAATATTGAGCCGCATTTTTTAAAATCCTTATCGTTCCGATTTTGAGCTACTATCAGACATTTTTTATTTACTTGTAGGCATGTGACTGTATTTGTGTAGGTGCACATCACCACTTTTTCCCAGCCAAGCTACTTAAAAATAATAGCCAGATAAGAGACATATTAACAAAATTATATGTTTCTCTGGCTTGACGATTCAAGGATTAATATAATACGAATTGGACCTGATGACATTTTTATTAACTCAGTAGAAATCATGTATTAGCAGTTTTTTCTAGCGTGTGTTAATTAAAAAAGACACGTTCTTTCCCTTCGACCATAATTATTCAGGAGCTCTTAAATTAAGTCATTGTAATTAGCATCATTTCATGGTCAAAAACCTGACTGATACGATGACCAAGGTGTGAGGGTGCTTGTTTGTACTCGTTTGTTCAGCAAAATGGAAGCGAATAACAAATTGCAGGGTACACGCATTTATTTTCAATAGAATGAGCAACTCATTGGGGCATGAAATCATTGTGAAACTGTGGCATATGGGAGGGAAGGCGGGCAACAGCAGAGGACCGCTCTCACTCACAGCCTTCTTCAGAATGAGGCCCTCTAAAGTCGAATCACACCAATCGCAGTGTAATCAATGGACAATCACAGTGTTTTCTTTGATGGTGGTCGTGAAAGTGGTAGGAGAGGCCCAGTTAGTTGATCAGCTCTGGTTTTGTCAATGGCTTGTGAAAATTTGTGACTGACAGATTAGAGTCTAAGTGACCTGGAGAGACATCCAACCCCGCGGTGTAGTTCCATTGCGTCACATCCATGTACCCATGTGACATACAGTGTAGTATCATTTGTTCTAGATTACACCTTCTTGTGCTACTTCGACACGTCTTCATTGATGAATCCGGGGTCATGGGGGGTCTCTGGTAGTTAATCATCAGATTCCCTCGCCCATGGCAACCTACTCCGCTGATCCCCTTTTTGGGATCCACAATCTACTGCAAGGCCTTTTCAGCAGCCTCAAGAATGACCTTGGTGGCTCTTCTGCACTGGAGTTCTCTTAATCCAACGAGTTTGGGCCAGTATTTCGGGTCGTTCGATCCCTGGCTCCTCCAGTCCATGTCCAAGTGTCCTTGGGCAAGACACTGAACCCTAAATTGCTCCTGATTGCTGTGCCATCGGTGAATGCATGGGTGTGAATGGGATTTAGTTCAGTAATTCACCTTGCCATGTCTTGCCACCTTTGCTTGCCAACTGGCTCACATGGGGCTCTCCAGCCATTTCCGCAGCTCTCTGTAGTAAAATCTGCATATTAGACCCTTTTGAGCTTGTTGGCATCCTGAACTGGTCTTCCGAGAGGGTAGTAAGTTCCAGCAGGACCATTCACATTGTATACTCTGATGTTTACACAATGTCTGGGCGGAGCAGAGAGGTTGCAATTTTCTCTCGGAACTTGAGCTCAAAACACAGGCAGTTGATTTAACATATTTATACCATGCCTTTTAATGTTAAAGCACTTTTTCAGGTAAATGATTTAAAGCATTTAAAAAAAAAACCACGCTAGCTTATTCCATGTGTTATGGTTCTAGCCTTAGTTAGAGACAAAACATAGAGACAAAATTATGTTCTTGGAACATTGAAGAGAAATAAAACACTCTAAATCTAAAACCATCTCCGCTTGTTCAAAGGTTCCATAAAGACTTTTTTTTCTCTTTCAAATACGGCTGCATATCACCCTGACAAATAATGATTTCCCCAAAAAAGCTACAAAAATGAAGAAAATACAACTGTGGGAGTCTTTGTTTCATCCCTGGAAAGTTGCCTTTGAACTCATTCAATGCCTCCCTCGTGACAGTGATGATACATTGGCTTCTACTTTACTAAAACTGGGCACACATACAGTCGTAAGCACAAACTCAAACACAAAGTGCAAATGGGTCCAGCCAAATAATCTTTTTGCAATTTTAGTGACCAAATGTGCAAATGCAATCATGGCACAACTGCTGCTGAGCAAATGATGCTGGAGCAGGATGAATACATTAGTAGTCGAAGGAATACAGTGTAATCAGGTGGAGTCATGGGAAGACAATCACAATCACATGAGCTCCTTTCATTCTATTTAAGAGATAATGCTGGTTTTATTTCATCTCTTATTATTATCAATATCCCTTTGGAGAGCCCAAAACTAACAATTCATTTATTGTACATTTATTATTTCGGTGATTTCACACAACTTCATTTTGAGCACGAGCCTCATGTTGGACAGGTGTTGGGCTCTGAGTTGGATACCCACTTTCAGAAACACCATTGATGTGTTGTAGTTGACATTAGTAGGCAGGATTAAGAATGGAACCTTTGTGAAAACCTTATGAGCCCCCAGCAGCCACTACCATATCTTCAGTGTTTGATGAAAATGACATGTCTGATTTAGAGAGCTGTGAGGGGGAAACCACACTTATAGCAGAATCAGCTGCTTGAAGAATAAATAGAATATTCTGTTTTACCTCCTTTGGTTTCCTTATTTTTTCCATAGCAGGTTGCTTTCATTGCTCTTTCTGAGAAACTAAAAATAGTTTTATAATAATTATGATAAATGGGTATCTACTACTCCACGGGACAGTAAAAACTTTTCATTTTCACTTAACTTTCACTGAAAATGGACTAGGAATTCAGTCAATATTTAACTACACTACATGAAATCCTGGCCGTTTTCACATGCCATCCATCCATCCATCCATTTCCTTCCGCTTATCCGGGGCCGTTTTCACATGCCTTTTTTTTAATTGTCAGTTTTAGAAAATAAATAAAAAGACCTTCCTCTAATTCAACACTTGGAAAAGGCCTTTCTGACACTATCCACTGTTCCAAATAGCACTTCGAGTGAATCATGCAGCAGCGTCTTAAGACTTCAGAGTGCTTAACTGCAGAGTGCAGTGTTTAGGCTGAGAAGTGCATTAGGCCCGTCTT
Organism: Anoplopoma fimbria; assembly: GCF_027596085.1. NCBI lineage: Eukaryota > Metazoa > Chordata > Actinopteri > Perciformes > Anoplopomatidae > Anoplopoma > Anoplopoma fimbria. The sequence goes on along the minus strand of NC_072452.1, from coordinate 8,949,398 downwards.
CTTTGAGCCCCAAATGCTCTAAGCTAAAAGATTCATCTTGAACAGAAAAGTGCTGCACCGCAGAGGGTACACTGAGAGTTAGCCACAAAACTTTCTTGGCTCATTTAACCATTGGAGAGCTAACCCCCGGATAACACCCTGAAAAACAGGTTGGAAAGCACTGGTTTATGTCTGTATTGGTGGGGTGAGGTTTAGCTTATGCAGTCAATTTGTTGTCTATCGGTTTTGCCAGGGGAGAAAAGTAATAGTGTCATCACTGAGAATAATCAGTGGAGCGCAGCACATTAGAGAGGAAGCATTATTGAGCAATGTGTTACCCTTTCTTGTTACTGCCTGGGAGAGCAATTACTGTGTTTGAGTAACCAATGATTGAGACAAGATGTGGTCGCTGTGCGTGTAATTGATGAGTGTTGTCATATGCAAAACAAGGTGAATTTCTGTTTAAAGAGCAGGGTTTTGTGTTTGCTTTTGAAGTTGTTGTAAGTTTCAAAGGGCGCCGTCCTGCTCCAGAGTTTTCCTCGACTGCTGAGCTGCAAAAACACATTTTGGAAGCAAATAGCAGAGCAATGTTGGTATCAGTACTGCTGAGCAGCACCGCAACACAAATCCATCCATCCATGCAGGGCCTCCCTGCAGCTCGCTGCCGGTAGCCCTCATCTCAAGCACACACAAACACACACACGCACACACACACACACACACACACACACACACACACACACACACACACACACACACACACAGACAAACTAACACGCAGACACAAGCATACAGTATATAACACTCGCTCAGCAAATCAATTGTTGCTCAAAATATTTTAGGAAATTTTATACTTGGTCTTTGGTCCTTGGGCTTTGTATTATGTTACATCACTGAATGGCAGGATCATGTGGGAGTGTTGTGGGTACACTTTACAGCACAGCTCATGAGACTAACACAATGGTGATTACTCATTTCTTTTGGGGGCTGCACATTTAATCGAAATGTAACCCAGATCGCAGGAGGCACAATATAAAGAACACATTGTTGTTTGGTACATATTCCGCAAAAATGTCTCCACAATCATATTTATGTTTTTCTATGAAATTGAGAATAATGATGTAGAAAGTGTCATTGACTCTAATATCTCAAATAATATTGCAATTGTAAAATCATTCCAAATGATCGCATTTATATATTTTTTTAAAACTGTTAAGGCCCAATTTCTTTTCAGCTAGTATCAGGACTTTTATAGCTGCAGTAGGGACTGCAGCTATAAACGTTTTCTTGTCCATCTATCATTGCTATCTGCAGCTCAGACATCCATTCTGTTTGAAATCCTCCTTCAGATGTAACATCTTCAACCAATCAATTGAACTCCTTTTCCCATGTGTTTTGTTAAAAAACACAATACAACGTTGAACATCTACTTGTCCATTTTATTTGCTTACTTACAGCTATAAACAAATCCCCCTTATTCATTCAAAGATCCAAAATGAAACCTGATCGATTAAACTTGTGAGCTATATGGATGAAATATCGTATTTATTGTCTCACTAGTCTCTGAAACCTTGCCAGATTACAGCTGTTGTTTGTTTGGGACTTTCACAGGTTTTATTTGGAGGAGGAAAGTTTATCATTTTTAAACTGCAACATAATCTTTATGAAGATTAATGCTTCTTTGATCATTGGTTTTCACAGTTACACACAGCTGTGTTTCATCGGCAAAGAAATGCCAAACAAAAGATCTGACCAAGCAGGTGCAAAGACATGGAAAATGAAATATTCTCTTGGGGGATTTAGAGGTATTATGCAGATAAAAAAGATTAGGGATGAAAAGATATCAGAAATTCAGTAGTCAATACCAATATCAGTGAAATTACACAATGCTTGAAGCCCAATTCGATACCACAGTAAAAATACAAAACACAACAATGAATTGTGTGTATTAAGTGTATTAATTATTCATCAAAAGTACATTCTACAAGATAACATTTGAACACAGCATAATAAGGTTAGAATTTACCTTTGACCAATTCTTATTTTACTGAGTAGTGCTTGAAAGCATAATAATTTAACTCAATGCAACCTCAGTACGTTAGCTGTTGGCTCCGTTATTTTTGCTGACCAACGGCTGCCAAAAGCTACGATACTAGCTCTCCTCCTTCTGATTACAACCCAGACGTTCGTTCACAATGAAGCATTGTCAAGGATATTTTGTATCGTCCGAAGGACAATAGAACGTCATTAGTTTGGTACCGAAGTACCAAGAGAAGAAGACTCTTTTCTAAGAGACTTTATATAAACTACAGTGTTTCACACAGGAATTTGTGACACTGTGATGAATGTACCTCAGACCTTCTAGGCGGGTCCGGGGGCATGGTCCCCACATGAAAATGTTGCACATTTTAAAATTAAATGCATCAATCTGGTGCACTTTGAGGGCAAAGTTAAGAGGCTAGAACTATATATAACTTTTTTGCACTTGAAATCCATCTTATCATCTGGTAAGCAGGCAAAACAAATGGAGAATTTAATTATTTTTTTGGGCTAGATTGTATAGCATGTCTTATACGAGGGCTTCAAGACGATTGCCTCCATTGATTGCCGCATGTTTGAATGAATTTGAATTTTACGAAACCTTACAGCCCGTTGGTGTCTAGACGGGCGGTATGTCGATTGTGGGTTGTATTGATGCAGTCACACAATACATCAGTGGTTGTTGCAGATGCAACAGTCAGAGATCTGCACTCTACTGAATGTACCCTTCTAGTATCTTCTCTTCTCTTGCAAACACTCTGCCACCAGCACCTCCACCGTCTCTCTCTGACTTGCAAAGCCCACACTATGCACTGAGCTATTCCTGAAAGGTGCTAGGCTCCTCTTATAACACTGTCTTCCACTTTGAAAAAAACAGTCAATGTAACAAATATGAAATGGAGAAAAAATATATTCTTAAAGCTCCTTACCAAATGTAAATCAAGCTAAAAGTTTACTTTCTGTTCAGTAAAAATGTTAATCATTTCTGGGTCAAAGATTGTTTTTAAAGGTTACAGTTAGTCCAGTTTCTTTCCATACCCTTTTATTTGCCATTTTCAGATACATATAAAACAAATATATATAAAATACAAACATATTAATAATAATTAGTTGTCCATGCCTACACAAGTGCCATGGGCTGTTTAAAGCTGAATTAATAGTTTGGGATGATAATGATGAATTCTTTAAATTTGACTCAAAGATTAAGTTCCATCATTCTGGAATTGACTATTACCCTTTTAATGTCATACAATGAGATTTTCTACTTCAGATTGTTTCATTGTTTGAATCAGTCTTTTGTATTTAGGGTTTATGAGCAGATGTGCTTTCCCTTTTCTACCGTGTTTGCCATTTTACTAATGTGAGATGTTTGTGTGAAGGTTCACGTTTAATTATTCTAGTGTCATTCCATTTTGAAGGGAAAATCACATTTCAAACGTGTGCCAATGTGAAAAGCATTTCAGCATTAAGATGAGACATTAAACTGTTCATGATAATGACTTATAGGTCACTGGAGCCAGATTATGACCAGAAGGTCAAGGGCTTGTATCCCACAGGAGAGATTAAACGACAGAAAACATACTTGCACAGAACTAATATCAAGCAGCTTTCGTTAAACTGAAGTGTAACACACAGCAGAAAATATTGTGGTGTTAGCAGGTAACAAACTGCTCCACTAAACCCAGATAAATGACGATTTCACAATGGGGGAAAAATTCTCTGCCTTCAAGTTCAGAGTAATAGGTAATTTATATTAGTTTTCATTAGCATTTTTCCGAATAACTTTTTTACTACACAGAGGTAATTTTAACACAAATCATTCCAGGGGACAGTTTCAGCTTCTCCCTATTGTCCCTTTTACAGTGAGTTATACAAAATGGTAAAATGGTCGAGGGTATGGGATTTAAATTGGCCTATTCCTTACCCATTCAGTGAGAATAAAAGAGGTAAATTAGCCCTCTAAGTGTTCTTAAATATTCCAAGAACAAGAATGCATTTATGCTTATTAAAACCAGTCAGAACATAATTTCCTTAGGCCACAGAATACATTATCTTACAAGACCTCATCTCGAAAAAGAAGCCTAAGTGCCCAAGTGTACAATGAGAGGCTGGTCAACTGTCAAAATGCATAATATCAAGTCAAATTGTATTTAGTTCATTAACAGCACTAATGGATAGCTAGAATCTCACAGTCAGTGTCAGATATAGAGTTTGTTTGAAGAATTGAGAAGAAGCAAAAAGGAAAAAGATAATAAAAATGAAAAGGATTGCATAAGAGTAGCCAATGGGCCCAAATGCCCCATTTTCTGTAGCTGTATCAATCGAACTTAGAAAATGAAATACATGTGTGTTGCTCTTGTGTGTTTTATTAAATAAACCAGGGACAGTGAGTTACAATAATTCCATTGCGGCCCAGATTATATATATACTTTGGATGCAAAGGGACAATGACATCTACTGTATATGTAATTCCATTTCCTTCATCATTATCTTATTTAGTATGTCATGAACTATTTCATGACTTCCAAAATGTCTGACAAAAGCCATTAAATGAAACTCACGTAAGGTAGCATTGGTATTCCTTGGTCATGTTACTGGTCGAATTATTATTTCAAAGAATGAGCAAAAGACAAGCTTACTTTATCTGTTTATTAAAGAGGCATTTGTTCATCAAAAGTCCCCTTTGTCTACATTAGCTGTCTAAACTGTCCTTGAGCGTCAGCGTGGCAGAAATTATCTGTATAAACATATAAATTCATGAAGCAAAAAAAGAATAGTTGGCTGTGAAATTGGATCTTAGCCTCACACAAACTGTTTCATCTCTCAAAGCAACACCGTAATGTTTACCAATATATCCTTAGCTTGTCCGTTTGAATAGTGCATGAAATGACATTTAGAATATGCCCTTTAGTCTGCTCTACTCATTATAGGTAAGGCAAGCGGTGAGAAATGGTTTTGGATTATGTAAAATAGAGCTGAAAAGTCCAAACCTTTGGCATTACCTCTCAGAGAAAAAAGTCCTGATGGAGGTGGAAAAGGAAATGCATTTGCAATATTCTTCTAAACAGGTTAGGTGAGTGGCACATTAATGTTTAAAAAATCTTAAAAAATGCACACCACAGACATCTGCTGTTATGCCAAGAAAGTATTAATATGAACTTGACCTGGCGGGACAAAAAGGTTCCTGGGAGTCAATTTGGCTAAGCTGTGCTCAGTACTCACATCCTGCATTTATCTGATAATATACTTTCCACTGCTGAACGACGATAGATTACTAATCCGTCTATTAAACTAAAATATACACACATGACAACTCTACACATGAAAAGCTTCTCCAACTGTTGAAATCTGAATAAACCAATTTTTGAATCACTATTGACTCCTGCGTGGACGCCTGCCTGGCCTCTACCTGTTTCCTCAGGTATCTTTGTCCAGCTAACACAGTAACCTGTGCCTGAGGTGGCACTAATGATCTCTGAACATGGAGGTAATAATACAGCCCAAGGCGATCAGGCCTAATTAAAGCCAATAACCTGTGCAGTTTGATCACAAACTTCAAATCCAACTGAGTCTGCAGCCTTCGCACTTCTCTTTTTTCCCCCTTTAGCCCCAGAGTGAACCACGTCAGAATCGACTATATATACATTTAATGTGCAAATGAGTCCTACACAAGAGCATGTGCCTGCCAATTAAATTTTTCTGATGGATTTTGTGATGAATAATTAAACGTTACAGGATTTTCTTTACTTTATTGGCATTGTCTGCATGAGGGGATGTTCGGTGGTGGGGCACCTGAGGAGAGCAGATGTTTGAAGTAGCCAGCCCATCAGTTGCTCCATTTGAGCTATGCAGCAACATGTAAAAAATGGTCATCAGCACAGAAACCCTGTTGGCGAGGAAGTTAAACTATTCACTGCTGCTGCGATTCTCTCAGAGTACTCACCCCTCACGTGTCACCTTAAATAGGACACAAACACCATGTGAGTGCACGTCAGACCTCTGAACACAAGCAACCTGATGTGATTGCACGTGAGATTGCATGGGACATGATACATCTCGGGACGTGACTGCACTCTCAAATGCAAAGTGATTCACCTCATCGTCCCTCTGCCTCACAAGGTCAGAGCGATTTGAGGAAAATGCCTTGACTGTGATTTTCTGAACAATATTGTGATTGCAATTATTCGCTACGAATAACACTAGTCTACATCCCCTAGTAAACATTTCTATTGTTTCTAGATGAAGATAATCAAACAAACAAACCCCTATGATACTGTTGACCGCTTTGTACTTTAGCCGTAAGAGCTCATTTTAGCTTCACAGACTGACGGTGAGCTGCTTCACTTCCCGTGAATCTTCAAGGCTCCAATCAGGAACTCATAAGGTGATTATCTCAAAACAACGATGTGCTTTAAAGTCTAATTGGGAGCTTCCAACAACTCTGTTCACCAGCTGTCTGTCATTTACATTGCTAACGAGCTGAGACTACTAATGAGCTACCTGTCTTAAAGTGAAGTGAAACTCGATCTTTTATTGAGAGGAAGACTCCCCACTCTGTTCAGCCTTTTTAATTTTTTTAGAACAACAAAATGAAACAGAGTGTTGTTTCTTCCATTAATAAACACTCTTTGGCCAATTGTAAATAGGACGGACACTTGTAGAGGGCATACTAACATGACAATTTTTTTCTACATTCAATGGATTACTTGCACAAAATAAAACTAATTAGCTACAGCTGAGTAGGCTGGCAACATTTGTCATACTAGACTTTGAAATCAACAGTTGATGAACTTTCACCTTTCCCAGCTTGTAAGGCACCGTTAATTGATCATTTAAATAGAGCGACAAAGAAAATGATTGCAATTTTAATGTGAAAACATGTAGCCCTGGTGCCATGCTATTCGTTACATTTCTGTGTCTTGTTTTAGTCCAGTACATGTCCATGAATATTGTCGATTGTTTTTTTTTTTCCCCCAGTAAAGTTTACTTTTGGCGCACAGTCATTCTCCAGGAGATAGCTAGAAAACCGTGGGTGTGTTGAGTGCAGGGAGTTCTTTTTTATTTTATTTTTTCATGGTAACCCAGCTGAGGCTAGACAGAGGAGCAGCATGTGTTTATATTAAGACACATTCACCTAGCATGTGACATTCTTTACCATGATTTAGATGTTTTCTCGCTGTGCCACCCACAAGGCATGACAGAACACAAGTACAGTATGATTTCCCTTCCTCTTGATCTCTCTCTCAGTCCCTGTCTCCCATTCCTTCCCCGCTGTTTGAAGCTCTTTCACCTCATATAAACCCAGCCGGTGGTAGCGATGCAGGGCGGCCGTCTGCAGTAGGACTGGCTGTGTACGCTGGTTTGAAGTAGAGATGAGCAGCAGATCTGTCGCTGCATTTTTTATATCTATAAAACCCTCTAACAGCATTAGGACCAATGTAGAGCTGTTTAACGTCGCAGCAAATCCTCCACTTTCCTTCACATGTCACAGTTCCACATATACTCTTGACACTGAATGACTGTGACCTATAATGAAACTAGAATGGCAATCGGAACGGCCGATCTTGGAAATCTTAGCAAGGTAATTTTAGAAATCATGATGTTTCCTTTCCGTGTGATATAAAAGTTGTGATCTTGCTGTGATGTCATTCTTTAAAAATCCACATAGGGGATTTTAAAGGAAAGGCTTTTAATGAGTCAACACGGGCAGGATTAAAAATCTAAATAATGACTTTCTGACATTGTCGTAAACACAGTGTAAATGAAAAATGCTTTCATTCAATGCATGTTTTTCCAACCGTCAGTATGTTTGTACTCGCTATTTATCCTCAGAACAAACATTAACTGTTTAAAGCTGATATTGAGGCCTGTTAAAGTCATGGATAACCTGATGCATGGCAGATGACAACCACTGTTAGCCTTTTTTACGAGCTCAAATAAAATCTATATTTTATTACAAGGTTTTTATTTATATTTCAAAAAAAGTATGCCTAAATTAAACTGCAGTACATGTACTTACATTTTCTGCTTAACTTTGGAAGTACTTTCTTTTACAGTTCTAGTATAAATTGTGAATATCATACAAAGGATCTATAAACTGTAGTAAATTATGCAAATGCACCAACATTAATAAAAAGGGTCTGGTATCGCTTGTTGAAGTTGCTACAATCCATTGCATTTCTTACAGGTTCAAGGTGATACAGTATATAATGAGTTTACTTCTTCTTTACTCAAAATTCCCCATTTGATAATGTAGGTTTAGTCTTTTTCTGCATTCTGCTGTCATTTACTGTCAAACTTGTTTCTGTCCTCTTTCTCTCCTCCCCTCTGAGCTCTTTTTCACAAAGGGCGGAGCTTTGCACTTTTTGTGTGCGTGTAGCAGAGACAGCATTCAAACACTCGGCAGTCCGCTAACTTGTTGTTTTTGCTAAAAATATGTTGGGCTGACCAAAAAATGGGAAAGCAGGCTGAAATTCAACCCTGGTGTTTTGTTATGTCAGGAAATGCAGTGACTTGAAACAAGTAAGAGTAGAAGAGCTATGAGCAAGGAAAAGTCTGTCAATTAGGCTAGATGTTTCATTCTCTACTGCATCATCCCTATTATATTTTACATAACAGCAGGCTTTGTTTTCATTGGTAGCCACTCTTTTTCAGCTTTATTCCATTTATTCATGAACAATTATAAACTGCTGTTGTTGAACAGTCTGTTATGCACAGTATTTTGTGCCCTCCATAGCTAGTTTCAACAGTTAAAATCCAAGTACAGAGCATTTGCTAGCATGCAATCGCAGAAAAATGGTTTGAGGCGTTTGTAAGAGGTCATGCTACATTGTGACTTGTTTTATATTTTAGACTGGAACTGAATATGAAAACATTTGTGCACATGTTTTATTGCCAGGGTAAATGCAAGGCTATCATTGGACCTGAGGCAACATGTGTGCAGCTGAGCCAATGTAATATTTAGCCTTACTTTTGAGTGAACTTGTTTTACACCATATTCAGGGAGAGAGAGAGACAGAGAGAGAGAGTAGTACATAATCATGTGCAGTCCCTATAATCAGGTGTGGCTGTTGTTCTCCTGTCTATGAAGCATGTTATACCTGCTTATCTTTTTAGTTGACAACATTTTTCCCAGTTGCAATGATAGTGGAGCAATTTGCAGAAAAAGGTTAAAGAATTAAAATGTCAGTATTATGTTTTGCATGTTTGGACAAATGTTAGCCATCAACTAAAAGGTTTTAGAAATTCAATAGTTTTAGAACACCAACATAAAGCATGAGACATCCTATTTGTCTCATCCCTACTTGTGTGGTTGAATTAGTTCGATAAAATCATCTTGCAACATGAGATACATGTAAGGCAAAGAAGGATGACAACAATGCTCCAGATTGTTTAGTCCACATGGCTGCCGGGTGTCTCCACTTTTTTGAAGTGACTTTCTTTTGCTGACTGTTGTCAGGTTTCTACATTATTAAACCAAAGTAAATGCAACAATTCCAACACTGTTGCATACACCATGATACAAAAGCAGTTTAGGGTGCTTTATATCACAACAAAAAATAAGAAAAAATGTAGAAATAAAAAGACATTCCTACACAAACATAAAATTGCATATACATACAAACTAGGGATGACTTAAAAAAAAAATTCTGACTGAAAGCTGAACCTCGTTTACAGATTTTTGACCGATTAACAACAAGATTTGTGCCTTGCATGCAGGTGGTGCTGAGGTTGAAGTGCTTAACAAGCCGCCCAACTGAAACGATAACCTGATGCACAATCCATCATTCATTGCCAGCTGCAGCATTCTGCCGATTCTTGACAGGATCAATACCATTCCACAGCAACAGGTGCTTTGGTTTAATTAGTGACCGTGTTGGTACTTTCAGCTGAAAGCGTCCATAGTTGCTTGTAGTAACTTCGTAAATGGTTGGTGTAGATAATAAACAGATGATATTTATTTCATATTGAATAAAGGCTTTTACTAGGGAACCTTGGAGTTCTGTCTCGGATGAGAAGCACCAGTTAACACGGTCACTCATTAAACCAAAACAAAGGTGGCGTCTATGGCTGCAACTGTTAAACCTGTTGACTCCCACTAGACTGATCAAAAATGCTTGTTTGTCTAGCGTTTTGAGAGCAGACAAACAAGCCACTTCATGAGACAATCGTGGTGCTCTTTCAGCTAGAAACCTCAGCTTCTATAGCCCTACCACTTCACCCTAGCCCTCTATCTCAACAATAATTTGGCCGACCTACCCCTATGCATGATCAAGTAAAACGGAGGGGTAGGTCTTAGTGGTAGGGGAAAGGGGTTTATTTGGTTGGGCCAATGTCATGGTATTTTACGATCTGTACATGACCATAGATAACTTAGTTGTAAGCATCCAGTGACTTGTATGGTCGTAATTTCTTCTTTTTTGTGATGGTGATTATAATACAATTATTCATTCAGCACAAGGATACAGTAAGCCTATTTTTGAAGAGGGTACGCAGAGACCATAACTTAGGCAAAAAAGAAGACAAGCTATGGTTCAAAAACAGTCTTCAGGCAAAAACTGCCTTTCCAGAACATTAAGTAACTGTGGAGAAGTCAATGTTCCTTTACCACAGATGTAGAAGTAAAGAACATGTTGTGTAGGCCTAATTAAGGGAGAAACAACTCATTACGGTAGGTGTAGCTTATTCATGCTGTTCATTAAGACATCCGGTGCCATGGCCTCCAGTAATATTGACATCAGACAGCTGCCTAGATCGTACAACACACACCAACCGTGCATAGAGGAATGTCACTTCAACAGCATGCAGATACCCTCTGGCCATGACCCTATTTGGATTGTAGTAGGTGCAATGCAGCATGGCAGAAGCTGCTCCACAGGATTGGCCTGACTGCTTTCAGCCATCCAGAAAAAAAGAATTAGCTCTTTGGAAAGACTCCAAGCAAAAAAATGAAAGTGATAAGAAGCGCAATAAAGGAAGAATAGCCTTTTGGTGCAGCCTGTGCTCAGGGAGCTTCAAAGAGCAGTATGTCAACGGACCAGATGCATCAGCAGACATGACTTGCATTAGTTACTGATGCAGAAATGTAGATTTCTATCCGTCATTATGCGCTCAGTGAGCACAGGCTGTAGCATTGCTGGATTAGTTACATGCTGCTTGGACTCATAAAAGTTACTAGTTAAGTATTTAAATACTTCTTGAAAGCTGTTTGAAACATTATTTATTATTCCTGTATCACCTACATTTTTTGAGAGAACACAAATATTTACAGTGTTTCTTCCAGAGGCTTATTCCAAAGTTTGCACTCTCGTAACCCATCTGCTATCAGCTTCTAGACAATTTAACCTCTGGGGCCAAAGGCCAATATTTCAGAGTTCCGTTGTAGCAGCAGATATCTGGATACAGATATCCAGGCCAAAACAACCTCTTTTGTGCGCTGGTTATTGTTTACAGGCTGAATAGCAATTTGAGACCCGAGAATGGAGTAAGAATTGGGAGAAGACATCTACAGCTAATCCCTGTGAACATGATAAAATGACCCTTTGCTAAACCCTTCCCCCTAGCCGCTACTCCACACTGTCACTAACTGCACTCTCTGAATAAATATTAACAATTTTTAGGGAAAAATTTAAAGCAATGTTAGAAAGAGGCAAACCAAAGGGTCCACATTGAGTATTTGAATTAAATAACAAGAATGTCAAACTGATTAAGCAGTAAAGAAAAGGTTAAAAAGACAAAGATAGAAGCTAAAACCTACAGATCACAGTGTAAAAGTGAACAACCACATCAACCGGTGATTGAGACAGAAGAAATGAAATTAAGGAACACTTCCTGTAAAAAGGGTAGCTCTTTAATTAATGTAACAATCGTACACAGTAGTAACAGTAGTTTTTTTTATATACAATTTTCGTATATTATCATTAAATTCACTTCTGATAATTTTTGAGGCAACTGTGTAAATTTCGATAACTGGCAGTTTAACGAAAATGTAAAATGTAGATAATATTTAAATGGTAGCTTATCATAAATACAGGGCTGGAGAGGCAGTCTAGCGGGTGAGAGGAAAGCCAAGGCCCGCAGAGCATGTTGGAGGCTGTACATCCAGGGGATCGTGGACCTTGGAGGCCGGTCGATAGCGCGCATCGCCCCGCACACCTACCCCCGCACACCTACCGCCCACCTACCGCCCTCCCTCTGGTTCTCCAACATGCTCTGCGGGCCCTTGCTTGAATCTTAGCTGCCTGTCTCTATCTCACAGCTCCTAAACAACCTCAAGAAAGTCCCATTGTGCTCTGCTCCTCCGCTGAAGATCCACTCGCGTTCGTGTGGAGCATCAGAGAGCTCCAGCCATCTCACAGCAGGTCTGTGCGCCTTATTGTCCGGCTGGCAAGCTATCAACCCGCAGGCTCAAGCTTCTAGAAAACGTTGGGGCATCTTATCTATCATAAATCTTTTTTTTGTAAAATTGCCAAAATTCGAAATCTAGTTGATCACTCGCTTGAAAATGTATCAGAAATTATTTTTAAGATGAAACAGCATATGAAAAAAATTGTAAAAATCTAAACTACTCTTATTTAGACTGGGTTGCCTCTTTTCGGATTACGGGAACAAAAACTTGAGCTGCCGTGGCTGAGTCGCTCTTACCCTACTTGTCTAGTTCAAAGCACCTGTTAACATTATAGCTAGGCAACGTTAGCAAGTAGCCAATCAGAGGCAGAGTAGAGTTGGCTCTTCCCGCAGGCATTCTGTGTAGATCGAGCAGCTGGAACAGATCAGGTACTGACAGACCTATTACACGACATCTAGCCATGACTAGCTTGAAATCCCCCTAGTCTGAAAATAAAACAAATCTAAAACTATAAACTAGAGTTTATGGAGCCAACCCCAGTTGGAGCTGGCCTAGGCTATTCTATGATAGGCCAGTCTGTGTTCAAGGGGCGGGACTTAGCAAAAATAAGGTAAAATAAATTATAATAAAAAGCTAAACGCCTTCAGACGTAGCTAGTGGGTTCCCCGATTCCATTTCGGCCAATGCATTCTGCCTTTTTTGCTCTCCACACAGACTGTTTACCTGCAAGCAGCCAAAGCCGATTCAAACGTTACTGACAACAAAATCTTCATTCATAAGCAGATATCTGTATATAGAGTTTGCCATGTTTGTAATGTTACATCAGTCTATTATGTCAAGTTATACAAGTCCCTGATAAGTTGCTGTATGCTGAGAAGAAGTTTGAAAGACTAAAACCCAAAGTACTGGCTGTACATTATACATCTACATTATATGTATTTCATGAAAGCTTTTGCATTTGTCATTGTTAACACCTATGAGCAGGCACCTCTTTCCTGGAAAAAAGCCTCCAGCAAACAGGAAGGAGTGCTCTTCCTTAATGGATGCAGCATTTGTGTGTTGTTTTGAATAAAACATGAGAGCTCAGTGGTTTGCACGGGCAGTGTCACTTTTCTTTTTTTTTTTTTGCTAAATCATCATAGAATATCATGTCTAACACCAGGAGTTAGCGAGTGTGTATGCCCGGGCCAGACCAACTCTTGCATTCACTACCTAAAATATTTTAGAAAGTTACAAATCCGATTCATCAACGGTGCCCAGATTTATTTTGCGAGTGCAACTGATGGTGGACACGAGGGCTGCTGCAAGTAATCTCTAAACAATTGTTGTCATCACTTTGGATGGTTGTAATTGCGTTTTGCCTCTGGACAGTGCGCACCCGAGAAGTATGGAGAGAGGAAGAGACAAACGCACTTTTACAGTCTATCGCACTCATTTCTGGGGAAGGAACGTTACAGCTGATAAGATTACAGACATCCTTTTATTCATATTGGTTGATGTAGCTCCTGTTGCGGGTTTTATGTGCTCATGATTTCATCAGTTTGGATGACTTGTGCAGCCCCAGTCCGGCTTTGGATGACTTGTGCAGCACGGCAGAAAGAAGAGACGCTTATGCACATACTGACTTGCAGTGCAAGCACACAGGGGGCAAGAGGCCTGAATTATAATTAATTAATATGAATTTTGAATTAAAACACATCATCACAGTTCAATCAGTTAAAATGATGGTGTCGTTACTAAACTTTGTGACTTTGCCTTTAAAATAAAACAGCACGTTGTTATTTCTGTAAATAGTGTATTGATTACTAAATTATTCATCAGTTATACAGTATACAGTTTTGCTGGTGCTTCTAAAATTGTCCTTCTAGTGGAACAAGTTAGTCTGGAGCCCTGACAAGACTGGTACAGATTATTATGAGGGAAAATTAAATCAAATTAAAAGGTCTGCTCTTAGAAAAAAATGGTTTAAAAGTTACCAGCTTCAGTGACTGGCAGTAATATAATAGAAAAAGACCCTATGGCAGATACTCCTGTCAAAATATGTGTTTATTTATACTGAATCAGACTTGAGACAATGATAACACGGTAAAGAGTGCACATGAAGCTTACAATAAAATAGCAACAAAACAATTGTAGCTGGTAGGAATGGAGTGCAACAAACAAAGGTAGTACATTAGTTATGCAGGTTCCTATTCTTCATCCAACATTTGTGTTATCTGACTGTAATAACCAAATTAATCCAAACTAATAAAGATGGACGGTTTAGAACTTTGGAAAGACTTTTTACCTTTCACTCATTAAGGCGTACATTTTTATATATCACCTCTAATATTACTGATTCATCTCGAAGCCTTTATGTCTTCCGCTGTCCTTGGGGAGTCTGGTGTTGCTAACCCTGAGATTACAAATAGCCCGTCTGCGATTGCTGTTTTCATATGCTAAGCACATTTCCAATTTAAACTCCTGTTTAAATTCAAAATAAAGATTGCATACTTTGTTTTCTCTGCCAATTCTGTATGACCTGATCTTTGAACCTTTGTTCAACAGTTTCAAGCAGCTAATGTTGTTACATTTTTGTGTGAGTCAGAGACAAACCAAGGTCATACAGAATCTCCTTAACCTGCATACTCCATGGCGCCACATTTACAATATAGATAAGGTAGGAAGAAAAAAGTGATCATGAAGTTAGCTAGGTTCTTCTTCTGAGGGTCCAAGAGGTTTTATTAAATATTTCCACATTAGGGCGACTTAAGCCATTGTCACAAATAGGGAATACCAGTAGAATCATAATGAGGTTTTGAGTTTTCTTTCACAAACAAACCATCCTTCAGAATGATGTTACCAATTTGGATTGGAACACTCAAATTAGTTCTCAGTTTGCTTTCAATGCCAGGTTCAGGTCTCAGGTCCCAACTCCCATTGCAATATACAAAATTAGCATATGAGATATGGAAGCCAGTCATGTGACTTGACCTGATCTGGGCTTGTCACCTCCCGGCTCCCAAAACAGAGAATTCCAGAGAAAAACGTATCTTACTGTAAAATGGCATTTAAATATAAATATAATTTAAAATCCTTTTCACTACTGCTCTTGGAAATAGAAGCCTGTAGTTAAACATTTGCTGACAATTTAAATCTAATATAAATCACTGCCAACTTTAAGTATGTTTTTGCAAAATGACTAATAAACACAATGTTTAAATATGGCAAATGTTAATAGGAACAGCTTATAGAAAATAATTTATTTATTATTTTGATCATGTAAATAGTAGAACTACTCTTAGGGAATTCATTTTGTCACTCTCAGGTCTACAAATATGGCAGTAAATTAATTGTTATACCCTCCTGTAAAACTAAACAAAACCGGCATAAAACAGCATAAATTGTATAAATCTTAATGCCTTATTTCCCGTCTCTTTGCAGGGAACACATCAGAAAGGCCACCTTTCATTTCTTTAGACAGGTGCACATTATTTTACGATTGGTCTTTAATGAGCATGCCGTGTTTGTGCAGATCTGCCTGAGCTGGAGGCCCGTCGTCATTCATTTTAAATGAAGTGCCTGGAGAGATACCACATCAATATTCAGCACTGATGATTACAGGAAGCAGGGAAAGATATCACAAAGAAATGTCAAATGTAAACATGTACAATATGATTTATGATATTTAAATGACATACATTTAGATTAATGGCTTGATCCAACCTCACTGACCTCCATTAAAGGCACTTTTAATAATTACCCTCCAAGTCATTGGATAACACTTCAGGAAACTCATTTATAATGAGAGAATGGTCTGATTTAAATGTTTGATGTTCGATTTGGTTACATGCTGGAAGTGTTCCATAGAGAGGCAAACATTCACTCATTGCATTAAGGGAGACACATACACTCTGAAATAACTCCCCTAACAGCCAGCTGCTGTATTGATGAGGGTAAGTTACTCTCTTACTTTTCCTCAGTATATTCTAAACTCCAAAATACAACCAAGATACACCTGAAGTTGCTAACGCAAGCAGAGATTTTCACCAAGGATTTCTGCTTTGTGCCTCTGAAGCATCACTTCTTAGCGGCTGTGTGTGGATGGTTGATTCTCAAAGTAGCTGAGGTAGATATTGATTTGCTGAGGATAAGAAGGATAAGCGTATATCTGAGTGGGACTATGGGGAAGGAATGGATATTCCTTGAGAGCCAGGCGTGAATGTTAACAAACTCAAAAAGCACCAGTTTTGCCACTAGGTAAAATACCAGTTTATACTTTTTATTCCACTATTTAAAAGGAAAAAACAAGAATTGTATCATAGCAGTGGTGAGGACCTCTCTCCACAAATGATTATATTTAGGAACTTAACTGTCTATAAAAGTTATCTTTACAAGAAGTAGAAGGAGTAAAGTGTGTCAAACTATATTGAAAAAACATTTATAAAATAGAATGAACATTGTTTTCTCTCTCTGTGCTTATTTGTTGCCTATTATAACTTGTTGGTACAGCTACACATTTGAATGATATGATCAGATGCGTGTGTTGTTGCAGTGTTCAATATGATGACATCAGGTTAATGAGAGACCTGCCAAAATGTCTTGCTAACTGGGAAAATCAGATCTCTTCTTGTTTGGGTCTAATTCCCACCTGGTGTTAAACAGTCTGATAGATACAGGAAAACACTGATGAATAGCTTTTGTTTGGCAAATTAATACAACAACACAATCTTGGCAGTGTCATTATTGTAAGCCATCTCCACTGACAAAAGAAGCCGGGTAAACATACTTAATATTCATCAGTAGCCTTCAACAGAGTAAATGAAGTGGAAAAAGAACAAAAACGCAGACTTTGACGTTATTTACATCTATTCGAATTAACTGTAATATATTTATTTCACCTTCTCTAACATTCTTTTTAATCATCATTTAGGCATAGTGTTTGAGGTGGTGCCAACGAAGGACAAAGTTAATCAATGGTGGCTAAATCTGAACACTCACAATAAATCATGAGGTATTTTTTTTCTTCGTTTCATGTACTGTGCCAAAGATTTTGCTCTATTTTGAGAAATCGCTTTTTAATTCCATTTGTTAACTACAATATTTTCCACGCCCTGCTCAACACAACAGGAGGTTAAAAAACACATAATTTAAAAAATGTATTTTTCATTTTTTTTTTCATTTGCTACAACTAACTGTTAGTAATGTTTTTTTCTTTTTTTCATCCAGACATAAAATGAGCATACTTGAAAATGTGAGTTTATGTCAATCAAACTTAAATGATCCATAATATTACGAGCAAATTCCCTTCAATTTGTCTTGTGCTTAATGGTTCTTGTAAATAGCTGTTGTACTTGGAGGGAAAAGCTAATTGGGTTTTGGGAATTAGATGGAGAAAATCATATGATTACCTGCAGTGTTACTGCAGGTGAACTACCGGAAACGGTTAGCCTGCTGTTAACCATAATTGCAATGCCGGACCCTTATTTGCATGAATCCAATGGTAGAGCCTTCAGTCTTTTAATTATTATTATTATATCTGACGCTCTTGATGGAACAGGCTTACTCACCAGCTCCAAAACATATTTTAGGACGCGTCAAACAGGCAAGGAAAGTAATAGCTCCAGCAATTTCAACACCTGCACCACTTACATACAATGAATGTGTCAGCTGCAGTTGTTACAGCTTGTAGCCGTAGACCACTATTTAATAATAATTTGTGGTCCTTTTTCAAGCGACAGACTCTCAAATTAATTTGCAGGGAGAAACACAAATGTTGGGATATGGAAGGAGCAAGTATGCAAATGTATTTATTGATATCAATACAATAATTATTATCAATATGGTTATTAACATATATTAATGTTACGGGTCCCAGGATTGGTACCACAGCAACAAAGTATGTCTGTAAAATACAGCATGAATGCAGCAGCAATAAAGACACGGAGCATTCAGTTCATCATCCAGACTGCATCTTATTCAAATTCAACACAATTTGACATACAAACATTTTCAATATAAACCTATTGAACATTAGCTTATAACTGGTCTTTATAAGGCACAATAACAATACATGACTTTATTACAGCGTGTGTGTGTCGGCGCTGAAATACACACTGTGTAAAGTAAACACCATTCTATAGCGACCTGCCTGCAAGACTACGCGCAGGTAAAGTAAACACCTATACAGGTGATTGTTGTCACCGCCCACCTAGTGGCGCGTGTCTCCCGTCTCACTGTCCAGCGGAGTTTCAAAGTTTTTTAACAGTCCAACAAAATAATCACAACAACATCAGTATGTCTCAATGACACTCGTGGTGATCAAGCTAAGCTTTAGGAGTTAATGTAGGTGACTCTCACCCACTACTAACCTGTAAAATACAGCATGAATGCAGCAGCAATAAAGACACGGAGCATTCAGTTCATCATCCAGACTGCATCTGGCATGTGGGAGGAAGTTACCCCCAAAGAGACAGTACGGGGTGCAACTGCTCCCGTGCCAACCGTTCCACCTGAGTGCTGCTGTCATTTACTGATCTCTCCATAATGCATATGAAGCATTCACCCACATGACTATCACGTATATTACAGTTGCAAAAATTACTATTAAAGTAATTAAATCAAATATTTTGGAGCATACCACATTAACAATAACGGGGACCAACCCTGGGATCAGGGACCAATAACCAAACTGTAGATTAAAGTCTGAAAATTGGTATTCACTCAAAATGTCAACAGTCAAGTACATTCAGAGAGAGCAGTGAAGGGTTTAGTCCGAGTGCTGACTACTACAACCAGCTAATATTATAACAAATATGCACAAAATAGTCACAGAAACTGCTCCTTAAAATATATCAAAGTTAACTTCCTTAATAATAATGATTAAAGCCAATAATATAAATCAGAATTTCTCTAAAACTTGTACCAGGGACTGTGTCGCGGCGGGCTAAGTGGCGCACTGATTCTCGTCTGGCGGCGAAGAAAACAGCAATTGTCAACTTGAAGAATCAGGGAACTCTGTGATCTTCCTTCTGCAGGTTAAAGTGGTGGAGCATGGGGCAAATTATCTGCTCCTCCTTTGATCCAAAAACATTTTATTGTTCAAACAATATCAACAAATCACTTCGGGATTTTTCTTTTAGGCCCAAGTTGTAACACCTCCTTTCATTCAACCAGAGTCTGATGGGACGGCCCAGAATGAAGGTATGCGCTGGTTTACAAAGGTTTTACACAGGTTCTCCCTGGGGTTCCCACGGATCCAATGAGGCACCAGTTCTGTGGTTTGGACCAAAGCTCACACATAGATGAGACACCTGATTGGGGTTGATACAGTTTAACCCAGTTCAGGTTTTCCATTTCACGTGCAGGCCTCATTCTTTGTTCAACCAACATGGTGAAGTCCCAGCGCAAATCAAAAGATGGATTTTAAAGTTACCTAACCAAAGTTCACTGCTCAGCATCGGAACATAAGAAAAAAGAGCAATGATGAAATCACCTGGTGTCATCTTAAAAACTGACAATCTTAATCGGCAGCTGTTGATCAGCGCCTCTCTACAAACCTCACTTGGAACTATTGAAACATAAAGGATTTCTAAACTTAGAATAAAAAGGTGAACTTACTAGTTGATGATACAATAATATTACATGTTTATAGTTGTAAGAAGACCTACCATTTCCATTATTGTTCTTAATCGTAAATTTTCTTTTATGTCCAAGCTGCTTTTAAGGGTGTGGATGAATTATCCCATGCTTTGCTCTTGACAAAAATCAAATAAGTCATTATTCCTGAAAATCCCTCAACCAAGAAAAGGCCACAGTGTTGTAAATGACAAAACATGAAAAAATCATAACCATTCCAATAACTGACCTACAAATATGATTTAATAATATGTTTGTAACTATTGATGACGCATTATATGGTGGTAATTACTGATAACTTTTCAATCAAGCCATTTCTGCTTCTCATTCGCTTTGGCCATTGGCTGGAATGATAAATGTTGACTGCAGATTGTATCAGCTGTGGCCTTGAGCCATTCAATTTGGGAGTTGGCCCAAAAACTTAATGAGGCTTGTTTCTCTGGCCTTTTAAACTTGTCCTGCTAGCTGGTATTATTACGACTGGTCAATGACTAAAAAACACCACTCTAGCAGCTAGTTATCTAGCCTGTTTTCACTGCAGTGAGGGTACTTGTCTACCTCTGCAGCTGGTAATTCAGTGAGTAAGTGCAGCTTGCACTGTTATTTCTCCAGATATGAGCGCTGCATGAATAACACAATATGGCAATAACACTCATAGTGGGGTAACACATTGCATTTTTCACTAAATCAATGTAATTAATAAATACAGTTATTACAGCATGCTCCACTCTGCTCATGTGTTAGTAGAATGGTAGATCCACGTTTTTTTTTCTTTCTCTCCTTCCCTCGTGTTAATATATGACAATATTCAAGCACCAGACCAAATTTTGTGCATGCTCATGCCATTTGGCTAAGCAAGTCTGCTCCAAGCTGCTATGTGTGCATAGCTGACTCTTGTTGTTCTGTAGTGCATTCATGTGCTCTGAGGTAAATCCACCTATCTATCAATGAACCACAGCATATTTAATGGAAGAAGCTGCCATTCTTAATCTGATTCCATTACTGTTTGGCAGCCAACACAAGTTTTGAATGTCCACAGCATCACAATGGCAGTTGAATGCACCACACGCAGACATAGAGCAAGCTTCATTTTCTTTCCATCCCACACAAGAAGGACCAATATACTTTTAAACAGAACTCTCAAGAGTCTATAACCTTGGGCACAACATAGTGGATCAGGTGGATAAAGATTGCAGTCTCCATGATGTTGTTTATTTCTCCCAGAGTGCCATGCACACACAGCATTTCTAAATTGGCAAGAGTAAATGTTGAGACCTGGATTATTTGTACAAGCCTGGCAAAATCATCCTCCTTGGCAACAAGGTCAAACAAGAGGAATGCATCTCCAACTTGATCCCAGCAGCATTATGACTAATTGGAGGATATTTTTAATTCAGACTGGGGTTGTTGTTATCCAGTCTGTTTAACAGGGGGGAGTGGCATAATCTGGATGTGCAGTATAAAGTGACTCACTGTGAGTTTGCTTATTTCAAATGATACAGACAGAGAGATAACAATCAGTCAGTTGTCTACAGGACAGTGATTCAGGAATGTTTTTTTTTTTTTATATCCAGCTTTCAATGAAAATGGCCTTGGACCTCCAGTGCTACAATCAGGCAAACAAAGGCATTTCTGAATCTTTTTCCCCTGTATGAAGGTTAGAGTGTAACGGTAGACTGTGGTATTTTATTGACGTACCGTTTTCATTTGGTTATCTATGTTACTGAAAAGAACTGACTTTAGCAACAGAGTGTTTGAGATAAAGCAGACAGAAGCATAATGGCCGTGCTGTCGGGAACCTACAGTGTGTGTTCATTGTTAAAAATCAATTCATCATTATTTTTAAAGCTCACAGCTGATGTCATTTTTTTATTTAGTAGTTCATTTTACATGCTACAGTGCTGCTAACATGTAAACTAACATGCTTCAGTTATATAACACGTTCTGTTCCCAACCATTTAGGGATCATTATAACTAATGATGATAATAAGAATAAGAATAGTCAGATACCGTGAATCCTTGATATCTTCTGAGACAGTTAAAGTACAGTGATAATCTCACATTGTTACAACACTAGGTACAGTTGTAGAAAGAACAGGGCTTTGGAGAGCTGGAGCTCAGCCCAGTTTTACCGATGCATGCTGATCCTTGGATATGAGTGCAGGTCTGAAGGTTAATTGCTACCAGATGTTCATCCTTGCTAGTTTGTTAATCAAGTGAAATCATCAGTCTCCTGTAGCGAATGACCTAAGCTTTAGTAAGCCCATATTTACAGAGCCAGAAGGTTAGTACAGTGCCTTATGACGATCCATGTTCTAGGGTTTTATGTACTTCACATTGATCTTGGGTTTGAGATTTATCCACACATCAGCTTGGGTTCATTTTGACTCCAGGACCTAATGTTATGAAATCCAGCAGTCCATAGTATATCCATATGAATCCTAAAGGCAGGTCTGAAAGGCATTATTTGAACTTATTTGGGGTTTTGGTCTTGAAGGTGTGATCTTCACTGGTCATGTCCTGGTTGTAATACTGCTTCGAATCTGAAAATATAATTTATTCATTCATTCATTTTCCGTAACCTGCTTATCCAGTTAAGGGTCGCAGGGGTGCTGGAGCCGATCTCAGCTGTCAATGGGCGAAGGCAGGGTACACCCTGGACAGTTCTCCAGTCTGTGGCAGGGCTGACATATAGAGACAAAGAACCATTCACACTCATATCCACACCTACGGGCAATTTAGAGTCTTCAATGCACCTGAGCTGCATGTCTTTGGACTGTGGGAGGAAGCCGGAGAACCCGGAGAGAACCCACACTGACACGGGGAGAACAAATGCAAACTCCACACAGAAGGTTGTCCAGCCCGGGAAATGAACCCAGGCCCCTCTTGCTGTGAGGCGACAGTGCTATCCACTACACCACCGTGCAATAAGATATATAATAATAAGATATAATTTACCTTTTGCCCTATTTTGGGGGTAGTTGAAATTCATAAAAACGACTTTCACTCACTCATAATTGTTTCCCTACACTTTTGAAAAACTTAAACAATTGGATCATCAAACTCTTTGCGTGGAAGTGTACTGTAGATTTACTGAATACTAAAACAAAAAGAACCAACATGAGACTTTAGGAAACACACAAAAAAAGGATTTGCTTGGGGGGAAAAGGACCTGGGCAGTCAATATGGTTTGTACCAGCCAGCCTATTAACTCTATCTTTGGAGAGTGTACCACTACTGGCATAAGTCCTGATAACAACAGTGATTGATGATGCTCTAAGTTCATTCGGATTTTGGCTTACAAAAATAGCTGAGCAGTGTAGCTTCATCAATTTCAAACAGAGAAACCTTCTGCATATGTAAGTTGATCACATTTTGAAAAATCTATCTGAAAAGTAGAGGATCTATTCTGTCAACAGATTATTTTTTCAAGGACTTTCTATCAGCTTCCATTGTACAGTAGTGTATGGAGGAACAGCACTAACAGCCCAAGTCTTTCTGACGATGCGTGACGTATGCTTTATATCATTGGTATTTTTGCTCTCTGTGCTTTGTGTATAGCACTTAAGTGGATTAAAAGGAAGATTAAGGGTTGTATACCATGTGTTTTTATTTATTTGTATTGACATACAACAGTTAAGTTAAATCTAACACTGCACATTTATAATGTAGTCAATGTTTTGCACTGCCGTCAGTTTGCTTTCATGTTCCAGATGCATCTTTGGCTACAATATCAGTTGTAGGTTCAGGCAACCTTAAGCAGTGATGGGGAAATTATTAAATATATAATCACATTGCTTTGAAGAAGCTTATTATTCTTAAGATATCATTTTACATTATTTATTTCCACAGCGACAGAAATGTGTGTGCACGTTTGTGTTATCTGTGTTGTCCTGCTGGGACCTCTTACTGCTCTGCAGCTCCACTAAATCCTGGAGAGGACAGGCTTTCCCTGGTTAAGAACATTGATAAACTGCTTTTACTCAGATTCCTAAAGTGGGACCAAAAGTTCACCACTCTGAGAGTTTCAGGCCAATAAGGACTAATTTCCTACCCTTGGACACTACATAAATTCAGTTGAGGAGTTGCATAAATATATATATATATATATATATATATATATATATACTGTATGTATTTTATCACAGGCCATTAAACAAAACTCACACATTTGGATTGAATTAAAACTGATACCTTGAAGTGGGATGACTAACCTTGCTGACTTGCAGTAGTCACCTGACCAAACTAGCCTATGGCACTTCATCAAGTGAGCCGGAGAAATGACGTGCTGTAAACAGGGATTTGGGGATTAACTTTCCTTTATGTGGGAAGATAAAAGACAGGCTGGATTAGAAGAGAACCGATTAATGTTGAGTTGTGCATGGACAAAGGCAGATAAATATTCAGTCATAATCCTCCGGTCTATAATCAAGATGACAAACACAACCTGAAGTTGGAGGTGGAGGTGGAACGGCTGGGAAAACATACGTATAAATCAAGGCATGGGAGACATAGGACAACAGCGGCTTTGTATGTGTTTGTTCATATGTGATTCATAATATTCTTCTGGGAAATAATTTGATTGTTAGACCTTCAGAATGAAGATATTACATTCTAGCCAGATCTTCAAGAGACCATCTAAGGGATAGGACATTCAGTGTTCACATTCAGTGTTTGGCGATAAGGAATGCATACTGTAAAGGGAAGAGTTTGATGTTTTGGGAAGATTGTTATTTGTTATCTTGTCAAGAGTTAAATTAAACAATGAATACCACTTTCATATCTATATAGTAAATATGTAGCTACAGCCAGAACATTGGTAATCTTAATTTAGCATAAACACAGGAAGCGAGGAAAACAGCTGGGTCTGTCCAAAAGTGCACCTCTAAATTTCTATAATTAACATGTAACATCCTGTGTCTTTAAACGCAAAAGTTTTCTTTCACCAGGGGGTTTCTCAATCAAAACAATAACAAAAGACAGAGTTTGGTGAAGTCCAGAATAAGCGTTGGATCATGGTTGATGTCTTCACCACCATTGCATTCAGCTTGCCCTGGTTAGGATTCCTGCAGTGTTAATCGTGAAAGTGTTTTTACCAGCTGAATTTTCCACAAAGGTCCCTTTCTAGAAGGGCTAGGTGATTCAAAAACACTAAAAACTCATTATAAAGCAACTTCATGTTAAAAATGTCTATTTTCTCTTTGCAGAGGGACAGCGAGTCAAGCCGCGTCTAACATTTGCTCAGCTTGTTTCTGTGATACATTTGATATTTAGACCTCCGATAACTAAGATCTTTCATATAGATACAATGAACAAGATCTAAAAAGTGTAACAGACAAATGATGGCTTAAAACCGCATAAGAATTTAATTTATGACACCTTCTGGCAGACAAACACAATGCAGATGCATACACAAAATGAGTATGTCGCCATTGACAGGCAACCAAATGAATCGGACAGTTATCTTAAACCTAGGTAAATCATGGATTTACCTAGGTTTGAAAATTGTTAGAAAATGTTTGGATATTAACATATATATATGTAGTTTTTTTATTTACAAATGCCTACTTTGTACAAGAACTGGAGTTTAAAAATGCCAACCTGGGATATTAGTTTGAATGAGTGCATTTCCAAGAGTATTATAAAGTAATGTTAACATGTTAACCAAGTTCATCAAAGTTCATCAAAGTTTAGTAGGTATTTCATGTCAAAATTGCCAATTCAATTCAACTTTGTGCCAGAAGGATACACAGGACATTACTATAAAAAGCCAGTCAAGCCAAACGAAAAGGGCAGGTCAATTTATTACATTGGTTTCACCTTCGAATCTAATCAGTCATTCTCATTACTATTTAACACTGTTCATTAAGAATTCATTACAGAGAGAAAGGAAAATCAGATTGTTTTCCAATTTATTTGTTATGATTTTGAATAACCAACTCATGCTTATTCCAGAGGCACAGCATACTTATGCATAGTGCAGGACAATAACAAATACATTTATACATAAACCATGAAAGGCAGACTATTTTCAGTGGGATGGTGAGTCAAGAAGCACATCAGCAGAGGTAACAGAGTTGAGAGGTAACAGAGAGTTGAAAACGAAAGATCGATCAATTATTTATTTAAAAATGTTTATGACCATATGGTGTGCCAGTCCAGATCTGAGGTATTAATGTATGTTAAGTGGCAAAGGTTTATATAAAGCTTTAGTTATACATTTAAAAAATGAAAAGGGTTTTCTTTTCACTCCCAAACACAATTTTTTGTACAGTTAATGTAGTGTAGTTTTTGCACTTTTAACCTCTCAATCATCTGCTGTTGTATTGCTCTCTCTTTTATCTCTTTACTCACTCCATCATCTGCTGTCTGTCTGTCTGTCTGTCTCTCTCTCTACTGTGACTTAAAGAAATTGAATTATTTCATGCTCACCGAAAATAAATTGAGTCGTCTACTGTTTTAGTTCATTTTGGAGCCACCTGTTAAAAATTGTGATGTTATACAACTAAGGATTGTAAAATAAAATAAAATGGCACCTATAATTCATGTGCTGCAATTCATCGCTTCTAGTGGAAAAGGAACCTCTGCTGGTGGAAAAATTAAGCATATTCAACAGCAGAGGACCAAGCTGGGGCCAAAAAGAATTGTATAATTCTGGAGGTAATCCTTCCAGATGTAGAGATCGGTCTTTGTTCATTGATTTAATGGCTTTTCTTAGATCTTTTAGAATGATAGGCACCTCTAATGAACAGAGGGCCTCTGGAGGCAGTTTAGGTAAGTGTAATGGTTCTAAACATTTAGTACAGACTTTCTCATTGTGTACAACTTCCGACTTGTACAAGTTGGAATAGAATAGTTGCAAAGTGATATTAATATAATATATAATTAATTCATTCATTTAATTAATCAGATCAGAGGTTAAGTTACCTTCTTTGGTCCTAATTGCTGAGACGTTTGCTAAATGATCATTCATCCTCAGTTTAAGATCAAGCAGGCGGCTGGTCGAGCACTACTCATATCAAGTTTCTGCATAGTGAGATACATAATGAATAATAATGTGCTTGGTGTCTAAACGACACTAAATTCACTTGTGAATGTTTTCAGATGAAATGTTATTAACTATGCTTTGTTGCTCAGGCTGCAATTTCAGATTCTAGATACTCACAGGAACATTTCCTAACCTTGTTAAGATTTTTAAAATGTTATTGTTCCATTTATAATGCAATCTCAAGGGTCGTCAAATAATGCCCTTTTTATATTTAGCATTATATGTAGCCTCGAGTTCTTGTCTGAAAGGGTCATTCTGAAGTAGGGTGCTGTTGAAGCGCCAACTGGCAGCCCTAGTGAGAAGATACATAAATCAGCCCCGTGATCAGACAGCAAAATTGTAATCATATCAGTGCCAGAGAAGTCACTTAAAAAAGTTTTTGAAACAAAAAATTCAATAAAATTCTTGAAAAAAAAAAAATGTTATTGACCGAAAAAGAAAATTCCCTTGTAGAAGGATTTATCATAAACTGTAAATCATTTTCCATAATCTAATCTCAGTATTAGATCTGTAGTGCACAAGATGCAATTTGTTGGTCTCTGCTCTCTGTTACCCATGTTTGATCAATATCATGGAGCCATGCAGTATTGAAATCAGCTCCTATCAAAAGTTGATGATCTAGAAGAGGCCAGTGAGTTGTAGAAATGCTGGTTGAAAGAATTCCGAGCATTCAGACAAACCAAAGCAATTTACATGTCATTTTAAGCTATTTTACAAAAGGTAATTCAACTATCCTTTGTTCCCCCTGTACCCAAATTAATACAACTTATATTAAGATTTGCGCCCATGAAAACACCATACTCTTTTAAGTATAACAGGAGGGAGCAATCACATGATAATACTATGTACATTAGCATCAAGATAATGTGACTCCTGTAAGAAAACAAAATGAATGTTCTTCCAATAGAGGAGCTTCAGAGTGCCTATACGTTTCTGAGAGGAATTATGGCTGCCTGAATTCCACGATAAAACAGTAATATTTTTCATAATAACCTTTAATTTCAGTTGGACATGCTATGACATCCAGCTGTGCAGGAACAACTTGGCACGATGTTATCAGTCTCATGAGGTGTAGTAATTGCGAGGTCATTCACATGTACTCTGACTTATAAGAAAGGAGGGCAGAGGAATCTTCTGCAAACAAGCCAAGCTCAGCTGGTACTTTGCTAAATGTATCTTTAAACTCCTGTGATATAGTCATTACAGGGACAATGGTGACATTGTACTAGGTAGCAAATTGAAACAAATGAAACTGCTTTAATGAGTAAAGGGCCTGGTCTGTTTATAAATGATAGCAGGGGTGATGCAAGAAGTTAATAAAGAAGGTTCAGGGATAACACCAGGATATAATTTCAGCCTTAAATATTGCCCCACACTATCCAGGGGTGAAGAACTGCACATAGATGAAGAGATATTTTTCGTCTTATCATCCAAGATCTATCCTGAGCTATCGGGCCAGGGCGAAGTAAGATGAGCTCATCCTCTGAATACCAAACAGAAGGGTAAAATGAGGATAGATAACCAATTAGGGGGATGGAGAGAGAGAGTGAAATTCTCTAAAGACAGTTTACTGGGGCACACAGGGTTCCTCCTCCGAATTGCAAGTAATGTGGAGGAGATGGTCCAAGACATGTTCATAGATGTGGCTGCTTCGGACCCCTGCTGGCTGAAAACAATCCCTTGCTGAGGAAGATTTGGTTTCATTGGAGAATTAAATATCAGACTCACTTCTTGTTTGCTTTTCTGTTTATTCTCCTCCCTTTTTCCCTCCCTCTCTCCCTTTCTGTCTTTGTGATTCACAAGTTAACTCCCATGACATATAAATAGCATCTGGGGGGGGGGGGGGGGGGGATCCCAAATTAGATGTACATCCGCAACATCAAGATAAAAATCAGACGGCGCTGTTCTAATGGGGTTGAATCCTGCTGCAATATATTCCATCATCCTTTAGTCTGTTTCTGTGCAAATTAAGCATTATTCAGGAAAATTGAGGTACAACATGCGCATGCGTGGTTGCTTTTTTTTTTCAAATGCTTGGTATGTGTACTGTGAAATTGACATCTGTGGACTAGGATCATCCAAAGTCAGAAGAGACAAAAAAAGATTAACAAGCACTTGAAAAAAGGAAAAAGAGGCTTTAGTTGTGCTTTTGCCTTTTCTGACTCAAATCCTGTGACCCCAATCTCAGTCACCAAAAGATGTGAAACACATCAGTCTCACTGATTCTCAGTTGTGAGTCCTCATTATCACTGATTCACATTACATTTTTCACACCGTGGTCGGTTCCTTCTGTGCCATTTCTTGCTGTATTGATAATGCCAGATTGCCAGGTGTTCATCTTCACTGGCCTCGCGATTTGATTATGATTTACCGATGTATTTGAAATCATCTCAATGTGTCACATCCTGAATTTTCTGATAATATTAGCTGTCCTTTAAACCTTAATTTAGAGTGTGCTTTCAGAAATGTGTCTATAATATCAAAAGCTGCATCTTTTCAATACCAATATACATAACATTAGAAAACAAAACATAAATCCTTCTACAGTGCATTACAAGTGTGTCGTGATCTACAAAAATATCTTTCATATAGCAACTCATTTTTAACCTGCATGGATTAGACTAGCAGCTAGCAGACTTTTCCTTACTCATAGCTCTTCTACTCTTACTTGGTTTAGGTCACTGCATCTCCCAACAGGCTTGACAAAACCTCGGTAAAATTTCAGCCTGCATAGACGTTATTTTCTTCCCAACATTGCCGATAATAGAGTAGGGATGCCGCCCGAGACTCAGTTCTAAACAGGAATTGGTTCTAAATGAGTGAAAAACATGAGTATCGATAAGGTCTGGAGTCAAAGGTTCTGCTATCGGTACTTTAGAAGTTACGGAGTGAGAACTCCGTGCAAAATAGCAGTCTTTCAAACCTCCTCGCTCTGTCTCTATGACTGTCTTTGCACGAGGGGTGACACCCACACCTACTTCGGCTCAGTACAGCGTGAGACACATATCATGGCAGAGAGAACAGAAAAATTGAATGTGGGGTTACACTTTACTCGAGTAGATGCTGATAACTCTTGTTGTCACAAATGCAATAAAACTCTTACAAATATGGGAGGTAATACCAGCAATTTATAAAAACATTTGGTGAACAAGCAGAACATAAATCTGCAGAAATGCAAAGTTTTTCCACTGTTTGGCGAGCAGCCGTCCATCCTTGTCCACAGCGAGTAACGTAAGCGATGCAATACAGAATTTGATCATAAGAATAGGCTAATAAATTAAATCTGATCACTTAGCTAATTGTTTAGCTGCAGTGTATTTTATGATTTTAGAACTTATTGTACTTCTGCTCAAGAAAGATTATTTGTATGCATACAAGAATAATAAAGAAATGTCGATTACTTTCTTAATTAATTGTATTTTTTTCTCACAATATAAGTATCGATAAAGAACGAAACTGATAAGCAGAATCAATAAGAGTACTAGTATCGATAAAATCTTAACGATACCCATTCCTTAAATAGAGCAACTATTATTGATAACGAAAGTATAAAAATAACTGAAATCGCTGATGCCATCATTTCCCATTACTGTGGCCCCTCAAGTAAAAAAAAAAGATTTATGCGTGTCTTCTTGTCTAATGTTCACTCAAAGGGTTCAGAACTGTCCACAATCAACCGGAAACTGATTTACATTAGACAAAGAGGTGGATGCAGTACGCCAGATGTGCTAAAGGAAATTATAAACACCATAAATTAATTTTCTTCCAATTTATTTGTGAGGAACAGTTTTAATCATCTCATATTCCAGGTATTCCTCAAAACATGTTTTTGATATCAGACCATTTACATTTTCAGTTTGCCTTTTGTACTTTTATGGAAATTTGTACTTCCTCAAATTCCATAAGTGGGTCAAAAATGAGCCACATTTAATCTCATAAAAATACTGATTGGGCTTCGAGTACAGCTCCACCACCACTTTGCATCACACTTATCAATACTTTTCACCAGTTTAGATTCTGCTGCTATATTTTTATATATTATTTTTGAGTACTGGAGGGCTCTTCAGAGATCAAATAGTTCCCAGTGTTTATGGAAACACTGGACTAAGACACAGGACTTAGACTGAAGAAAGAAACGGCTGATTAAATAAAGAGAGTAAACATGTTGACTAAAATGTAATGATTTTCCTGCGACTTTTCATTCTTTACAATTCCTATTCCAGCTTGCTGCCACTTTGATCTATTAGGACTCTTTTCCATGTTATAGCGGAGAATTTCACAAGTGATAAACATTTGTTTTTCTGTTGCAATTTGTGTGAGGTACACCACTTTTTTTTCCTCACAAAATGACTAGTGCTATATAGTGACCTTTTATGTTGTCAGAGAAATTGACATATTGTTGCAATGAACCAGAAGTGGCTGTCGAATGGCAGCATTGACACGTCAAACGCAAATGACACGTGAAGACAATGATGTACTGTAAGTGACATGTACAGATATTATCTCCCTGCCATAAAGGACAGAAATGCCCCGAAGGGATCACGTGTGGAGAAAAATTAGTTGGATGCAGAAAAATCGAAAAAACCATGGCCGTCATTGATATTGGTAGCACTGGGCGTGAAAGTGATGGTATTTGAGAATTGCTCAGGCGTCAGGCCGTTCACCTCTAATGTCGGAGATGATTACACCCTAAATGGAGTAATCTAGTGTTGCTGCTAATCATGGTTGAAGACTCTGCCCATTTTATCACCTTGGACTAGATGTCATGTGGACTTGATGACCCTGGTACCTTTTAAATCAAGCTGCACAAGTAAAAAAAAAAATGGTGATGGCATGATACCATCGGGCAATCGACCACTCTCAAGGGCATTTGGCTTTTTAGTCACTTTTAGCCTTTCACAAATAGTGAAAGTATTGCTATGAATTATTAAAAGAGAAAGGTAAACAAACTCAGTAATTGAGTATGAGATAACCAGAAATATATGAATGATCAGATGTACTGTATCTAGAAAATGTAAAAAAAAAATCATGAAATGTGTCATTGCCATTAACAAAGACCTTTTGTGTTTAGTATACTGCCACATCAGACAAAGCAAAGCAGCAAATCCTCACAATTTAACCGCTTGAACTATCAAATGTTTGGTCATTTTGAAAATAAAAACAATTAGGGCTGCAACTATTGATTTTTTTTTCGTTATTGAATGTTCATCTTGTCAGTAAAGTGTGTATCACAATTTTCTAGAGCCAAATATGACATTTTCAAATGCTTTTTTCCCCCCACCAACAGTCAAGAACCTGATGATATTTACTACACCCTTTTGTAAAACAAAGAAAAGCAACCAACTATAGCAAATTTGAGGCTCTGGAATCATGAAATGTTTGACTTTCTACTAAAAAAAATACTCAAATAAACAATTAATCTTCCAAATATTTGAAGTTTGAAGATTATTCTTTGGCGTTTGACTAATAAATTAGTTGGCTATCTGTTGCAACTCTACGAATAATTATGTCCAGTAAATTATCAAAGTAGTTCACTTGACACAAGGAGTTCTACTCAACCTGTAAAAAGTAACACAGTGTTCTCTGTGGTTCTGTAGGAGCTGAATAAAGTCTGAACAAATCAGCTGCTGATTTCATCAGTTATATGGTTTCAACCACATGCAGCTGATGGATTCTGTGTTTTTGTGTTTTCAGCTGAGTAAGAACAGACACAATTCGGTTACAACAAATTGGTGATGTTGTTCAGCCCTCATTTTTTCTGTGACGTTTCGTGGAAGTGGTGTTATGTAGGCCGGGTGTGTTTTATGTGGAGTGAGCGTTGCCCAACTTGAAAATGCTATGCTTAGACGCTGGAGGCCCCCATTTAAATTTTCTGTCAATTGACTAAATATTTCAGCTGTGAAGGATCCTGCTACGCTGACAATTCAAACACCATAAGAATCAACATAAGGCTGCTTAAGAAAATGAGTTAAAATGTTTTAGATTGTGTCAGTTTTCACACAATATGTGGTTAGAACTTTCCTCTTTTTTAATTAGATGAACATCTGTAGCGGACTTGCTTATGATTAAACCATTTGTTGTTGTATTACTGTATATTGTACACAAATAATTGATGTGGTTGAAATTAATCTAACAAGTTGGAATGGCCTTGTCCCTGAAGTGATGTGAACACTATGAGAACATTTTTACTGCTTTTAGTGTCCAGCTTCAATAGAACTCTTATATTTTGTGGAAAAAGAAAGAGGAGAACTCGACTTTAATGCTGATACTCAGTTCTCTTCGGAGCAGACAGTGCAAGTGGGGCACTGAGAGATGTGGATTGAGAAATCATGTGTCTTTTCTACTGTGATGAGGTGCTGTGAGAGCAGGAAATAGGGGTTGCCGGACAGCCTGACTTCTTCACTCGCGGTAACCCCAATTCACAATATTATTACGGTTAAGGTCAGACTGAGCAGAAACACAGAGTGGATGAGGAGAGGTGTAGACGACCTGACAAAGAGCATGTAAAAGAGCCAGACGACGGCAGAGATGAAGAGAGCCAAAGTGAGAAGTTTTATCGGTGAGTGTGTGTGCCATTCGAGTCATCCAATGACGATGGTGGCAAAAATTGAATGGAAAGTGTAGTGATGCAGACCCTGCTCTTTTAACTGGTTTTGATGTTGTTCTGTGGACCAGAAACCTCGAAGAACAAGAGACTGTCTCTCCTTGTCACAGTGAATATATACCACCTACTTCCAGCCTGCCTGCTGTGCTTGTTTCTCCTTACGCCTTGTCCTCCTGCAGTTTCCAATAGCAACCAGCTGAACTAAAAGAGATTTTTCAGTCGGCAGATTATTATGAAAGATATCTTTTCTCCGTTCGTCAGAATCTTCCTCTGTAGATCATGGTGGAAGATGCTGCATATTTGTACTCTCTGAGTTTCTTAGCGAGGAAAGATCTCTGAGGGTGGCGGGGAAGGGAGATGGGAGTGCAGGTTGTTGCACATGTCTGTTGCCATGGGGATTCTGGCGCAGTGACTATGCAGTAATTCGGCTGCGGGAATGGAGGATTTGTTTTCGCAAGGGAGGCTCCGGCAAAAAAAACAAAAATAAAACGTGCATGAGCTGGAGCCTGAGCCGCCAATTATGTGGAGGGGACATTTATTTCAGAAAGAGAGTGAGTGCGGCTTTACTTGGACCGGAAGCAAGGTGCTGCCTCAGAGACCTTTGATATTTTCATGCTACCTCACCGTCCAGATTGAATTAAGGATCGGCCACCATGCGAATGGTTAGGAGAAAAATCCATTCCAATAAGGGGAAGACAATGGAGACTTCATAATTGCATGTTCCCAAGATAAACGTGTTAATCAAATACAAAGCCTGCATAGAAAACAGTAATTTACTGTTCAAGAAGAGGACGCTGCTTGGAATATTGCAGATATAATCAGCAGCATGGACAAATTAATTTTAATTAATAATAAATAAACTCTGTTCTTTATTTGCATATTATACGAATATAATGGATATCAATAAATAATTGTTATTTAATGAGTTTGTGATTATGTGTTGAGGGATAAATGATGGAAAAGAGATGGGATCAGCTGCCATGTGTTTTGATCATAGACTGTATAAGATGTGACCGTAGTCTCAGTGACGTCACCCATATGTTTCTGTGAAGCTCAAAGCGGGTGGCTCCGGCCGTTGGCAACATGGCAGTGATGTAAGAGTCTTACTCAAAAAAATGGTGGGTTGTTTGTTGATCTGAGGCGGGCCGGGTTGACGCAGCAGAAGCAGATAGCTCGCAGCTACCAACCTGGTACGGCGCCCACCGGTCACTAAAAGCGGACATGCCCTCAATTATGCCTAACTTTAAGCTAAATTATACACAAATTTTGCTGTAAAGTTGGACATTTTAACATGAGGGTCAATCTTCCTTATTGGTTTTCATTTTTCAGTACCTGATGTTGCCTCTTGGGTGTGATGGGTACTACCTGGCAGTATTTCCTTTCTCATAATTCATCTGAACATGAGAAGACATGCACATGTAATACAGTCATATGTCATGTCCAAGAAAAGACATCCAAAGAGAATACCACAAGATGAATTTCATAAAGCTCAACTTTAACATCTTATCTCCTGTTTACTATTGTCTGAAGTTACTTCATGGCACAGCAGTCACTTCCTGTTGTGAATGTGGTCTGACTAACATGAATAATCAATGGGACACTGTCTCAACTCATGCTCAGATACTCTACTTCCTATGCAGGCTCGAAAACGTAATGTTGTTCCAAAGATTCAGTTAAATTGCAGTAATCCAAATTTTCAGAACTGATCATGAATACCTGATGCTAACTGACTTTGCTGTGAATCAATTTGCGCCTCTTAACATGACAGCATTTAATTTAAGTCTCTTCACTGCTTCTCCTGCTTCTTTTTCTACATAAATAATAATTGTGCCTGGTCTGTATCCAGAAGAGCTGAAATTCATATTCCAAAGCAAAACGATGCGAGCAAAGAAATAACATTTACCATTTGAATGACTGTTATGTTATCTGAAGCATATGATTGTTCCCCATTACTGCAAAGTCCAATTTTTGTGCAACCAACACCTCTGACACACCTGGCATCTCTTGCCATAATGAGATGATAAGAGCATCATGTAATTGTCAGGAGTACCAGAGGTTTAGATACACTGTGACTACAGCAGACCCACAGACCTCATGCATGTACAATTTTAACCTCAGAAAATATGAAGAAGAAAACCGTTTACTACAGCATAGTCAAACACGTGACTTTCAACCTGCATGACATTCTCTCATGAGCTCTTCAGATGGCACAAGCCATTAGGTTCATCATTTCTGAAATGACACATGTCAGTAAAGAGGGATTTAGTCTGCCCATTTCCTTTGAGTACCCTTGCAGACCATAAGAGTGGAGAATAGATCTGTAAACATTGCCTGCCAGGTCTGCAGAGCATTGTCAGTGCCGTAGAGACGGCAAGGGAGCTTAACAGTTAGAAAACTAAATTGCTAAATGCTTTAAAGGAAATTGAATCAATATGTGGGCATTTATACACATCAAGTCAAGCTTATTGATTTGAGAAGCAACTCCCGGAGACGCCGAATGTGTCGGTAATGAAGCCAATTAAAACTTTTCATCAATGTCTCAACAGAGGCTTTGATACTGAGACAGATGAGATGGATATTTTAAATAGAGTCAATTACGCTCTAATTTACTTTAGTGTTTCTGTTGCTGACCTAAAAAAAGCACGTAATTTATTTTGGCTGTCAATTGGAATATTTGAAAATAACAAACAATAAACATATGTCATCCCTATGGAGGTGATCCTTTGGGAGGCCAGGGCTAATTGCCTTTAGAGTTTTACCTTTCTGGGACAGATGTTATATACTTGGGAATTTGAGTTTATTCCCCCAGACAAAGCAAATGTGTCTGTGAAACCCAGAGTTGTAATTGGCTAAAGAAATTTACCCTGTGTTATGCCCCAACACATCATTTTCAATCAAAAAGCCATAATGAGTTGGGTCATCAGGATATGTCTTGCGTTTCAGCCTTAAGCAATTTCCTGCACCTTTTTGTGGCTTTTTCATTAACATTCATTGAAATCTTTTGATAAACCATGATGAGGAATATCTTACCCTCCCACCCTGCTGTAACACAGAGAAACATATGTTCATATACAGGTGTTGAGATCGTGCTCAAGATGAAATAGAATATGCACTCAAAGCCACTACAGCTGTGGCTGGAATATCAAATGCCACCACAAAGGGTTATTATGAATAATTGACATAGATACAATTTTACATTAGCAAACGAATGGCAAGAGTGACAATAATACACTTCATCTCTATAGACCTTTTTATAGAAAAGGTACTATTCAACCGTAAAAAATACAATCATGACTTTATAATGCAAATGCTTGCTGTCTTAGTTTCAGATGTCCTGTATGTTAATATCTTCAGTTAAAGGGCTGTAAAGGTCTGTTAACACTGGGGGCATGTGATTAATTTTCACCTCAATATATTATTTTCAAACTGTTGTTTTTTCAAAAAGAACACAAATATTATGCAGCAAAACAGCGGCTGATTTTTTTTTTGGAACATGTAGATTTTTTTGCACGTGTTAAAAATGAACACTTTAGTGTAAAACAGCACAGAGGTTCTGTAGCCAGAACCAAGATGGCTAACTTTATTACTCTTTTCAACCTTGACAAAGGCAGTGCAGACCAGATCCACTGCTGTTGTTCTTACCTTTCACAGTAAAGGACCAGACATGTACACTCTGTAACTGTTCACAAGAAGTAACTTAATATCTCTCAATAAAGTCAATACAATATCCTAAAGTCTCTTAGGCTATACAGTTTACAGTTTACCTCAGACTGATGGTCAGAAACTGCTCTGGGTCAATAGGATCCTAGTAGTTGGAACTCTGCTTGTGCAAATCTATTTGAATGTTTTATTGATAATAGTTTGCAACTGTTGCAAATTTGCCTGGCTGCTGTTGTGAATAGCTTTGATGGGAAATATTCTTTGGCGAGTATTTAGCATTTTTCTTTTTGTTTATTCGTCACTCCTCCGGTAAGTAAAGGCTTTTATACTCTTTGTGTTTACAGCTACATTTCACAGTTCCTTTGAATGTACTGTTTATTGTCATCACTAATTGGCACTCTTGTATTTGGCATTTTTCTCTGTTATGGTGCACTATAATCTGAGTACATTTTAGTACATTTTAGCCTGACTCTTGGCCAAATAATGGAGAAGGATGACACAGTGAGGACAAAGCCAACATTGTTCATAATGGGACTTTTATTTTAATTATATAATCGTGATCAGAAGCAAAATACAGTATTGTCTTGGTTGTTAAATGTAATTTGTAGCTGAATGTTTAGCATAATTATAATCATAACTAGAATAGTGCACTCAGTAGAGTTCAGATCTCCACTAGGTGTGTCTCTCTCCCTCTCTCCCGAACAAAGAAGAGTTGAATCTCACCCTTCCAAACTCCCTTACAGTCCAGATGGCGGCAAAGATAAGAAAAACAGGTATTTGTATTTATTTTGTGTTGTGCCTGACTTTAGTGGATCACAACATATAGGTTACAAAATGAATCAGCTCCAGTTCAAGATGATGACCAATCTTTTTTATGGTTGTCAATTTTTGAGCAAATTCAAAGGCCAAAAAGTGGCCTGCATCAGATAGGTAAGGCTTGTTTTTAGCCTAGTCGATTGCCAGAAATCCCTTTTGCTACTGTCACAGTCGTGATCACTTGCAATCCCTGATGTTTGATTATAGCAGCTGGTCTACAAATTTTTATTTTTACATCATCCCAAAAATCATTTCAAGCGCTCCGAAGTCAGTGTAAACCATCAAAAATCCTAAACGGTTACCAGCTCTCCTCTTGTCAATTTAAACACGGATTGGTTGTTACATTTACATAATCAGAGATCTGCGAGTAGAAAAGCGTAAATGCTGATGTCCTGCATTTAATTGAATATCGGCGGATAACGATCTACACTAAAACTTTATTTTACACTACGATGGTTAAGGTTAAACCGTGTATAATCCGAGGTTCACACGGGTGCTGAAACCAGAGGGGGACATCGGTCAGTTTCAACACAAGTCAGCAGTCAATGACGGTATAAAATAGTCAATAAATTAGGTTTTGAAAAACTATTTCACCTCAACCAGGAGAGGTCCTAGAGCATACAATCATGAATGAGCAAAACAAATATTAGGCAGATGGGTCCAGTATAATGCGAGATTAGCCATGGACAGACAGACACGCACACGCATGTATGCACACAAACACAATGAATTAAGTTTTAAAGAACATTATCACACCACCAAAGTTATGCTGCCTTGCACTTCAAGACAAGATCTGGAGCATTTTCTTGTCCCAGATAGACGCTAACAATAAAATTGAGGCTTTATTAGCAATAAGATTTGCAACATGTTTATACAGCTTGTATGCCCAGAATCTGAGAGCATACTGTAAATGACAATTTTTACTTTGACTCAAGACCGCTGTCTCACACTTTCTCTCACAGCGAATGTTCTATAAACAAAGCGGGACATTACAGGTAAAACAGAAACAGGTGTGCTGAAGTGTTGCAGTCCCAATTGAACCCATGGGGGTTGCTCTGAGGAGCTCTAACACTGTTTCTGTTTACTGCTCCACTGGACATCTCATGTGGTCAATCCTAGAGCGGTACTATTTTGCAGCTTTTTGGATGAAAACCACTATATATATATATATATATATATATATATATATATATATATATATATAGATATAGAGGGAGAGAGAGAGAGAGAATAATACATAGCATAATCAGCAGCCTCTTTATTTTAGGTCTGTGAAAATATATTCCTTACATCCTGGATAAAAAAAGCCAACAGGCATTGTTCAATCAATCCTGTTGTATAATGAAGAGCGTCTTCCTCCACCCTCATTACATAAATGCAATCTATAGTAAATTTCAAGCCTAACTATTACTTTTCATGCGCAAGGAATAAGAGTTAATTTCATGAATCACAGAATATTGTAAATGATCCATTTAGAATGTGGAGAAGAAACAGCTTGTGCTTGTTTCTAAGGTAATTATTGGGAAGAGTGTTTGTACTTGTTTCACTGTCCGGGAGTGTATACACATGATGTATTTTGTGTGAAGACTGCTGCCTCTCAATTGTGAACTGAAACCTTATTGATCTGAAATAACGACTGATGAAGGTTGATCAGTGCCTTACTGTATGTGACTGGTATACGGGTTACCGGTGCAGCTCATTATTTTTAATCAGCCCTTCCCTTTTAGTCTGGTCCCACTAGTTTTAGCTCTAGCACTGCTGCGTCTCAACAACTGCTTGCGTTTCCAATAATGTAATGCTATTTCCTCAAAATAGGGGCCTGAGTCATTTGCATTGCAGCAGGTTATATCAGGACAAAGCTGTTTTCAGTTTGTCATTACTGAACGTGTCCCAGTTGTGCTGGTGAGCTTCATACAGAGCTCACAGCTCAAGGATGACTACTCAACTGTAATGAGGCACAGTTATTAATTACTTGCCAATAATCTGCCTCCATAAACATCTGCAGACAAAAGGATTGTTTTCTGTGTGCACAGCCAAATAATGGAAGCAGCGAGCCAAAAACGTGAGTTTGAACAAACTAGTGAAAACCAGCTGGGTGCTTGTTTCAATCCTGTTTTCTATGAAGCAGATCACTATAACAGCTCATAAAGCAAAAAAACTTAATTGTTCAATCATTATTTATCTCAAAGAATGTTAATGAACACATGGCAAAGGCTAAGATGATTGATCATGTAGCCTATTATTATTGTGTCATAGCAAAATAAACTCTTACTTTACTGTTAGTTTTTAACAAGGCTTTTATGCTGAAGAAGATAGAGCTTTGCACACACTATACACTGTGTGGTGAGAGGTGTTGGTAATTGCAAGACAAATGTAAATGTCAATAACATGTTTGTGGTAGTAACTGCACACTCAGCCAATTCAAAATATTTATGATCAAGGATATTTAATACTGGCAATGCATTTTGTTCTTCAATTCATCAGGCTTGTGAAAACACACTAAAGACACACTAAAGCCTAATGTTGTCCTAGTGCAAAGAAAGAATTGAATGCAATGCACTCTGGTACAGCCACTGCCAACCTCCTAGTTTTCACTGAGATGATCTCTAAATTCTACAATGTGCCATTAAAAACATGTAAATGGTATAATAACAACGTTATACATATAGGAGCTTTAATTAAGCCAGCTCAGCAGCTCACACATCAATCAGTGGTTGTATCTACGTGTGTATGAACAGGCAAGATTATATCCGACATGAAATAAATGTATTGAAATACAGAAATTACCGACTGTCCCCTTTCATTTACCTCCTCATTTATATAATTCATTCATGCTTAACTTGTAATGCTGGTACCTCTGACAGCACCCTGAAGGCAGCATAACGCTCATTTGTTAGTTCAAATGCATGCAAAACACAGTCAGTCTATAATAATCTCAGTTCAGTGCACAAAAATTCTAGTTCATGAAGTGAAATTGGCTCAGGAAGGATGATGGACTCATGAGATGTGGTTAACTTACCTCTGGCAGTCCACCAGGCGCACTCCCACCTCTCCAGATGGCCGGTCCTCCCCTGGCCCTCTCTGAGGATTCTCCCCCTCACATTGACTCTGAGGCGACACAACAATTAGCCTCTCCACATTAACCTCAGCTGCAAGTTACATCTACTGGCTAGAAGGGAAGATATAATGGAGCTTCCGGAAATTAGGCTCCACTTTCAAAAGCCAATCCCAGTTCAGACCAGTCAGTGAACAATCAACTGCAACACAAGACAAAACCAAAACTATTTATCTACCAAACCAGCTAGTGAAAATCAAGCTATGCTTTTATTGAACCGATTAGTCAATTCATTGATTGAGTTGTTAGTAGAAAAAAACAACGATCAAGGATCAAGTTTGTTCTTCTTTCTTTTCATCTGTAGCTGTTAGGGGTCATAACATACAATACACTGAGTGCTGGTAAGGTATTCCAATTTGACACAACTGAATGATGGTCATTTACATTTTACTAATGTTATGTTTCCCACCCCAAAACTCAGTCCATACACTGAATTGACTCAAATAATGACCTGTTATATACCGCTACAGGTGAAGTACTAAATGTTTCAGGTAATATTTTTATTTCAAGTCATTTGAGTCTCTGGAGTGAGTTTTTTGGCGAAACATTACTTAGTGAAATGTAAATGTCCATCATCCAGCTGTCCATCATAGATAAGATGTGCAATTGGAGTACTCAATTTCTATTATGTTCCGTTAATCAAATAAACTAATATAACAATGTTTTTGTGTTGCTAATGCGTAGATTGAATGATAGTTCTTCACTTTACTCATAACAAATAGTCACTTATAACCAGCTTGAAATATAATGTATCTGCCTACACCTGAGGAATTTAATTACTTCACTTAAAGCCCCAAATCAGCAAATGTAATAACTTATAATCACATTATAATGCATTATAGAAGCAATTGTATTGCATTATAAAATTATTATAATGTATTACAGTGACAAGCAATTATTAAGAATTATGAAGTATTATAATACTTAGCCAAATTGTTATAAAATGCTTTATAATGTGTAATGATAATTGTTAAAAAGCATCATGGAAATGTATGTGTGCTTATAACTATTGGAACTATTAGAGTGTCAAAGGGAGGGCTACTGAGCACTTTTGCTGTTGGTACTTGTACTTAGTTAGTAAAATTATGATTTCAGGATATTTACTTGAAATATTGTTAATAAAATAATTTACAGTATTGTATAATATTGGTACCACAAGATAAAGCATGCAAAAAGGTAAATGAAAAGGTAACCCGACCGAAAGTCGTGGAAGAACCCCTCCCACCCTTCTGTTAACCCTCAGGTGAACACTGTTAGCCGTCGGCAAGTTGAGAGCCCCATGGAGGCACTAGATATGCTCTGAATTCTGAATTCAGCACATTGAACGGTATTATAGGCCATGTATATGGTAAATAAAGAATTGACAGTTGTCACAAACAGTTTACGGTACACATGGGTTCGAGAAAACCTGCTAGCTAGCGTGCAACGTTTGACCTGTCTTTGCTCAGCGTTCAAAGTGTTGTTTTAAGTACTTCAATGTCGTTTCATCATGAAGTGTTTACATTATTCTGTCCACCTTCTTCATATTGCTATACAATTTCCAAGATCTCTTTAACTCATTTACCGTGCAGAGTATCAAGGGCACAGCAGAGGTTTTCCTCTTGGCTATTGTATTGATCTATATGTAAGCAGAGACAACATTAAATGAATGTAGTGAGGCAGTAATCTGTGAGGCAATGACTATGTCCTGAGCAGCAGAGGTGATTTGTATTGCAATACTATACATTTTATGCCCATAGACTGTTTACAGGTCTTCATATTTCTCAAAGGCTGGTTCGATACTGGTAGTAGAAAAGCATCTGGTTCAGACTTGGCAAAATAAGAAGCATCTGGTACAACTATTTACTGAGTGTAGATTTTCTGTAATGTACCCTTTTCCCTTATCCCATCATGTATTCTGCTGTAATGAAGCCATGTCGTTCCCATAGTAACCAAAGCATAATACCAACTTCTTATGAAACTTCTTCACAGCTCAGTCATTACATTTAAACTCAAGATGAACTTCCAGTGTTTTCAACTCGCATACTTTGCACTTTAAAACACTGAAAAAAGACTGAAATTACTTTTCACGCTGAGTGATATAAAAATCTAAATATATGGTTGCTACATTACTATTATGTCATCATAAGTACTTCAAATAATGATATAATCTCCTTTTTTGACAGCATGCATATTTCATAAAAGCACACCTGACATCAAATTACAGTGAGTGGTTGTAGTGAGTGTTGTTAGATTGGAATATCACAACTTAAATGGAAATGCATTACAGAATAAAATAATATTTTTTATCATTGCATTGTATATAATCTAAATTTCAAAGGCAAAGTCACCATTATAACCAAGATCTCATGGATAATGATGAATTCAATCTCTTCTTCTACTGTTTACTAGAACTAGGACTGTACGTTATCTGAAAATACACTAAAATACAACATTTTTGCTGAGTGGATTCAAATTCAAATAATTTCCATTCAGTGGAATAATGTCTGTAGGTGGTGTTCTTCAATCTGTTAGCAGGTTTTTCTAGCTGGAATGCAAGGGGTCCACACTCTACTATGAAATGCAATATGATCCTTTCTCTTAAAGGAACAGTGTTTGAGATTTAGTGACATCTAGTGGTGAAGTTTCAGATTGCAAGTAACAACATTACCCTCTGAGAACTACAGTGGCCTTCAGGTGGAGATATCTTTAGGATTTTATTACAACAAAGAGCTACTCTTATCAATAATATCAAATAATATGTAATTCCCCCTATCCCTTTTGCTGCTTTGTTTCAGCCAGTAGAGACGTTTTCAAGAAAGACTAAGATAAGCAGTTTGACCACAGACAGACAGCTTCTGTTTCAGTTTGTTTAAAAAAAATGCTTTTGACCAGTCTTTCGCGCTGTGTTAACATAGCGGCGGTGCATGACAGACTGCGAATGGAAGCGATTGAATTAGGTTTTACTTTCGTTTACATGTTTCTGTTGAACAGATGTATGTACCTAGGCACCCAATTGCTTTCTTGACTGAGACCCATCTTCAGATCATTTTAGGATAAAAAAAAAAAGGTTGACCGGGTAAACTTTGTC
This sequence comes from Anoplopoma fimbria, assembly GCF_027596085.1. NCBI lineage: Eukaryota > Metazoa > Chordata > Actinopteri > Perciformes > Anoplopomatidae > Anoplopoma > Anoplopoma fimbria. The sequence goes on along the minus strand of NC_072452.1, from coordinate 8,905,101 downwards.
ATTCTACATTTCCACACAGATCTTGGGGTGTTGAAATACTGATACAAAAATAAGTGCCCTTCTCTGTATCTGAGGTTATTGCTGATCCTCTGGGGTTCTTTACACTATCACGGGTAGGATTTATGACAGCTTTTTTACCCTCGCCAATGTTTATGGTCTAAATGATGAGAATTTCTTCAAGAAATGTTCATTTTCTTTCCCCAATTTAAGCTCTTAACATTCCTGTCCTTGACAGCTCCTCAACTAAATCTATTGCATTATTCAAATCTTCCAAGGCATCCGCCATTTCCGTTACCAAGGTGCCATTTTCAGATGTGTGGTTTGTAACCCCAGATCCACTACTCATTTTTCTCCCCAGTTCACCACTACGTTTCACTTCCCTTTGGATTATAGACTCCTCCCCTCTGTCTGTTCCTGCTCAAGTAGTCTCTTCTTATTTCTGGTCATGCATCAGTTACTATGGACCTCTCCATCCCAGGTGGGTGGGATTCATGTTATCCCCGGCGCTTTAACTCACTGTTACTTTTAGAAAAGAGTTTGTGGCTTTCATAGCTACTCAAATGGTTAATGCCAGTAGTGTAACACCTGGCATCTCAGTAGCCAATATCTGGGACTGATTTAAGCTTATCTGAGAGCGAGATCATTTTTTATACAGCATTTATCAGACCTTGAAAAAAATTATGCCTATGTCTCCAAGAAAATTCCCACCGTTAGGGCCGAGTTTCACTAATTCTAAAATGATGCTACAGAAATGCTTCATAGAACCAGACATGATTTTTATTTGGCGACAAACCTAGAAAGATAATTCTATAGGGGCTCCGTCATTCACCATGCCACCATCCCAGTGATTTAAAGAAAGGTATAGATCTGCTCCACTGCGACAATTATCGTCCAATCTGCTCTGTTGACTACGGTTTAAGCCGGCCGCATGGAACAGATACTCCCATTCATTATCTCCATTGATCAGACTGCAGCACAAGGCAGGGATGTTGACTTTTTCCACTGTTATTATCTCCGCCAGGACGCTCATCTGCTAGATTGCGTGTGTACGCGCATGCAGCCCTGACTGAATGTGATTGAGTCTGTGAGTTTTACAAGCTCTGGTTAGTAAAAACTGCCTGAAAAATTGACGTAAATTCCTGGCAGTTCCTGGAAGTTTTCGATTCTGACCTCAAATTCCCATGAAAAGTCATTAACCTGCACTTCCACTACAATAGAAATTACAGTCCTGTTAATACTAATAAAAAACCCACTTCTCATAATGTATGTGTGATGTCTGGACACACAAACAACCAGTCGACTTGCAATTAACACTGCAGACAACATGCCTTATGTTACTTTTTGTTCTAAATATTAGGGTCTACTCCTCATTTCTTAAAATCCAAGCATCAAAGTATAATTCTGGGCTTTAGAATACCCTGCCGGAAACCCTGACAGAATGCAAGCAGCCCTAGTTTTGATATACAGAGGACTATAACATTTTTGCCCTTGAATATTACTGGAGATTGTATTCAAATTGTCAACTCTTAGAGTTTGTTGATGAAGGAAAAGTTTAATTTCCTTGATCCTCTTTACAGACTTACTTAGTCCTTATCAAGCTGACAGGGATGCTGTCCTAGCATGCACTGAGCAGAAGGCAAGGAAACAGTCTGGAGCGTCTGGCTGTGTCACAGCATTGCTTACCAATGAGCAATCATGCTGTTGTAAGAAAATCCTTTTCTTCCTCATGATACTGTCTATTTAAGAGCACTTCCCTGCTAGCGTGGCCACATAGTAAGGGCATAAATCCTCTATTGATTTATAACCCAAACAAAAGATGTAAAGAAATTCCAAAAACTTGAAATTGTTGACATGTAGTTGCAGATGTTGGTACATAAGGTCAATAAATGAAGCAGATTGGGCCCGCTACAACGAGCCAATGAAAAAGATAAATTATTTTCCTTTTGGAAACCCATTGAGAATAGTATTATTGTGCCTAAGGTGTTTCACAGAAATATGAAACTGGAGAAAACACTGAACGCGGGGGTTAAAAGTACCCTATATGCTTCCTTGTAAACAAAGAGTTTAGTTACCAGCAGCGAGAGCGATGCTGGTATTGTTTACACATTGTGAGTTGGTTGCACCTTTGACACAGCCTGTTCAAGGCAGGACTGTTGCACCGTCATTCAGGCGGAATGGGAGAACAGAGTTTTTCCACCACTGAGCCGGAAGCTGAGGTAGTCGCAGAGTCGGACGCTGCTGTGTTAAATGTCCCATCTCTTTTGCTGAAGTAATGTTATCGTGCTATCTGAAATCACACACTGGGGCGGCATTGTGCAGCTGTTTGTTTGGTGCAGTTTGAAAAAGCAAAGCCACTGTAACAGAGTATCGTCTTTATGCCAGTATTCAAGAATATCTGTGTGAAAGGGGCTTTTGTGTCGTCAAGGCAAAACATGGTCTCGGAGACACAGACTTTGCCAGGTGTCTGTTTGTGGTCACATTTTTATCACCATGGTATTGTCATCACCGTGTCAGATGCAAATGCACAAAACTTTACAGGTGTGTACCTGAGATCAAAATGAAGGCAGCATTGGAAAATGGATGCAGTTTGAGCAAGGGTGCCGGAAGTACATGGGTAGGAAGTGGGGAAGGGGCCATTGGCCTGGTTTAACATAACATTCACAAAACATCATATCATTTTTGAATGATTTTTAACTTACATTGTAACATTCCATGTTTACGACTTGGGGTGGGTTGTAACGGATGCACGAATCCAACTTTGTAAAAAAATAATGTACCAAATATATACAGAATCCAGATATTGGAGTAAGTATCAGACCAATATCCAATATCCGTAACGTTTCAGTTCATCTCGAAATGTAACTGAGTATTACTCAACCAAATAAGCTCTATACTTGACTTAGTAGTACAGCACAAACAATGTTGCATCAGTGTTCGACATCTTCGTCTTTTGCATTACATTACATTACATTACAGTCATTTAGCAGACGCTTTTATCCAAAGCGACTTACAATCAGTAGTATATTACATATCATCAGTAGTATATTACATATATTTGCTTTCTTCATTCAATGCTCCTCATTTATTCTCTACATTACACAGGATGTTTTACATGTGTTCTTTACACAATCATGATAACGGTGTACATAGCTACCTTTTGTCTGCACTATCAAGGCATCAGTAGACTACAGCACTCCATGTGGTAAGACATGAATGTAGAGTGAAGTACTTTTATGGACAAGGCCAATTTGCTGTTAAGTGTACCTGTTCTGCACTGTTTATAGCCACGTAAAGAGGCTAAAAGCATGGAGAGATGAGGAGACGTCCCAGACGGCCCCTCCTGCTCGGAGAGAGGCTCAGTGATGCACAAGGACAGCGGCATCGTTCCCTGAGTTACAGACTACAGGCACAGGCCACGCTTTGTTTGTGAAGAGAGCAGTGTGTTGGACAGGTAGCAGAGTAGTGCAGGTCTGCCTCAGGAGAATGTTCTGTTACCTACAGCAACAGTCAAATGTCTGAGTGTGTAGACTGTGACACTGTGCCTGCCTCATACTCGAGAGTGAGAACCCAGAATGCAGAATTCATTAATATACCCTCTTTGATTGGTAATGTTAACAGTTAGACCCAGATATTTTGAAGTTGTGGCTGAATGGCCCATACACCCGTTCCTGTAATGATTCTGTTGTTTCCTTTCCATTTTTTGTTGCACGAGCATTCTTGAGCCTATGTTTCTTGTATTTGTGGATTTTACTGACATCTAACAAGTAAGGTTTAATACTCAGGGGTTCTAACTACACATTTCAGAGCTTTGGCTGTCTCCTTTCGCACACTGACAACCCCTTGCTTTGGGGGACCATTTCATTGAATTTCACAATATTTCCATTTTAATTTCCAAATCAAAATTGTGAGTGCAATTCACTTGTGGTTACAGCATGAAAAGGATGGCTTCCAGCTTGTATTCAATACCAATCAAACCTGTGACGGGTACTTCTACTGTTGCTGTTAACTTCCCTCTCTCTACCCCTGAGGCTTCAGACTCAACTCTGGATTATGTTCGGAGATTAAACTAACAAGTGATGCATCGGTTATTTCAAAGAGGAGGAGAATCAGAGCCTGGTGGCAAGCTTTGTTGGGGCTGTGATAAGAGCCAGCTGCTTCTTAATGACAGAAATGTCAAGCAAGCAGATGGTGACACCTGTCAGCATTCAGGGGTGGTCAGCATACAGATTGTGCCGGCCTGCAGGTAGTAGAGGGTGAACGTCACCTGGATTGGTTTGATGATGTAAGAGGGCCAAATAAAAGGTCACTCTGTGCAAGCCAACAACTCTACATGGTCTATAACTAAGTTGTTAGCTCCTCGAGGAGGATCATGCAATCGCATCTACATGTGTGGGTGTGTGAGTCTGTCCGTCCGTCCGCCTGTGCAAAGCTGTACCTCTCCGCAAAAAGTCGACAGACAGCTTGGTGAGTTTAATTTTGCTTTGGGCCAATTGTATGAAGTGTGTTTTACAATGGCTTTTAACGGATTACTTCCATACATAGCAGCTTCTTTGTGAGTTTGAATGAAGTGTGTTATACGACACCTTACAGACTGTGAGTGTCTAGACGGAGGGTTTGCAAACTATGGGTTGTATTCATTTAACCACACAAAACAGCAGTGCTTGTGGCACACACACCTGGCGGACATCTGCACTCTACAAAGTGCACCTTTCTAGTTATCCGTGAACTTTGTGCTTGTGTCTATAGCGAACTAACACCATACAAACCATCTGAAAGGCTTATATCAAAGAAGAACATGAAAACAGACCTGCACACGTTCCAACACCCCATTACCAAGTCTAGAGAGAGCTTATGTAGTTATGGTGCATCTTCAGCATCTGCCTTATCCCCTTAAAGGTGCAGAATTGAGTGAATTAGACCCTCATTTGTGCCACCAGCTATTACACAGCACTGGGCATGGTGCCTGGCTGCTGAGGCAGGGCGTCTGCTCTGTCTATGAACTGTGTTGGACTTTCTTCACATCCCCCTGCTTTGATCTTTGCAGAATCTGCTTGCAGCGTGTACATATCAATGTGTAATATGAAATAATAAAAAGAGAAAATATATAGGAAGGAATGTAGAGAGAATATATAAGAAATATATTATGGTCAAAGCAATTATAGAGTGTTTTTAAGAAGTTGTTTGATTTGCATTGTGAAAAAAACAGTTTTTGGAGCCCTTCATGGTTATTTTTTAAGGATGTTCTGATTAAGTGTTTTTAGACCTGATCCTTAACAGATTCCTTTTAATATTGAGTAAATGTACCTTAACGTTACTGGTGATCTTGAATACTATAACTTTAACTAAAACTGACATGAAGCTATCAGCTACAGAGAAGATGTATCACTCTTTTACAATAAGTGGGACTACAAAACCACTTGATCTACTTTGGTTGAACAGTGGTGTTACAGAATGATGAGGCTTTAACCTAATAAACAATCCTTGACTGATTACAAACACTGGTTAAAATGCTAGCTGCTAGCTGAATGCTTGTAAACCACATTATTAAGAGAGAAAACATAACGGCTTGATTACCGTTGTAGTTTAGCAAATCTGTATATTTTGCCAACCCGGGCTTCAAAACAGAGTGACTTCCCGGCGCCAGCAAATAGTTTTTCACATTCACACACTTTCATTTTTACTCATGTTCTTAGCGAAGCCAATACAAAAACGGTTAGAACATCTTTAGATTTTATAGTATGATGTTTTTCCTAATTAAACAGAATGTGTGGGCAGGGTTTAATTTCAAACCCAGGCGTTGATTAGCAAGAATGAGCCTCTGGAGAATATGTAGCCATACGGCTGCAGACAACTGTTCACTTCCATCCACACCTCCACCCTCAGCATGCTCTTTTCTTGAAAAGTAAACAACTTTTTTCCCGATCAAAACACACACCACCTCCACTCATTCCCTGTTACTTGTCTACTGTATGCTGCCCAATGATGGCAAAGTTCCTCCAAAATAATTTTTTACAATGTGAAACATAAATAAGTGAATTATATATTTAGGACATGTTTCAATGTCTGTATCTATACTATACTTTGGTAGAAATAGAAGTGTTATCTTCAGCAGAGAGTTAAACCAACTGAATACTTTCTTATACTGTACTTCCTGTCACCAAGGACCTTTCATATGAGTTTCATTGAAAGACGCATCCCCTGTATTCATTCTATGAGATTAATTAAATAATTAGCTGTATATACAATATGTACCATTAGATTAACTTTATGTCACACTGTGAAAAGAGCAGCAGAGACTGAAAGATAAGGACATCTATTTCCAGACAACAATTCACCACTCATGAAAATGTTATTGAAGTAGCACTATTTTGACAGCGTGCAGTATGTCCAGAAGGAAAGAAATGAAGTAATGAGAGATTAACTTGTGTAAGAGTTGGTGTTGGGCGTAATACTGAGAATGGACACGTTCCTCACAGGTTGATAGATATGTAGGCTTGGTGAGTCAAGACAGAGTTTTAAGTGTTTTTTTTAAGTGCAGTCACAGGAAAGGAGAAAAGAAACCCACAGCCAGAGATGCTGCAGGTGCGTAGGTTTGGCGTTGTAGGACTTGTGTTCTTGGTGTCTTGAAAGAGGATGCAGGAGTAATTTTCATTTATTTTGTCTGTTGTGCATGCTCTGATGTTTCATGCTCTCATGTTTCTCTGGTTTTTGAACAGTTGGCTGGTCAAAACAGTTATCCTGTGCAGGAAAAGGCCAGTGTTCCTTGAAATGAGGCCCTTTAGTAGCGGATCTTGTTTATGTATCTGGCAAAATCTGAATGTAAGCGTAGGTTGAGGTTCACAATGACAGCCATATTGTAGACTATCAAATAAAATCTAACGTGGCATAAACATGGAATACTGAATATGGAGCTGAAACCTTTAGTTGATTTATTCATTGGACATCATCAAGAAAAAAATTGTCAATATTTCATTTTTCAAGCAAAATTTGCCAAACACTTACTGAAACCAGCTTCTCATTATTGCAAATTGTCCGCTTTCCTCTCTTTTATGTCATTGCAAATTGAGATGAGCATGTACAACGAATTCCAGAATAACTTCATACAACAAATTCATTTTCAGAGACTTCAGGAGAATTTGATGAATTGATGTCTTTCAGTCTAGTTGTCTTTATTAACAATTCGAGCTGACAGGAGGAAGAGTGAAGAAATGCTCTTAAAGGGTCTCCTCAATAAAAAGGTGATCCTCATTTAGCGTTCTAAAAGAGTCTGGATTAATACTGCGCGTGGGCTTTATCAGCCTTTTCTATTTTTGTTGCCAATTTTGCTACGTATTTCACTCACATCCCATGTCTGGTCCTTTTATATTTCGTGAAGGTCGGATTGAAGTAGGACGAGAGGTTAAAAGGTGAGGTGCTGGCTTCAGAGGCATGCAGAGACAAGGCCGTGTGCACAATGCAGTTAATAACTGCCATGATAGTAAGGTAGCCTGGAGCATGTATATTCTTAGTGTATCATATAGTTACAGCACATGGCTTTGGTGTCCCTGCATGCTACCCACCTTTGATTACAAATGCCCTTCTAAAGAAATGGACTGACCTATCGCTCAGACTTTTCCATTTGTTCTCATGCCCAGACACATTGAAGTGTTCATCATATTGCATGTCAATAATTGTACGAAGGATGACTGATTAAATTACACAAAGTACTTCTTTCCGCACCACATAGCTAGTAGCTCTTTATGAAATTGATCAAGGCTCAGTTTCGGTTTCCTTCGAAACGTTCTTGAATCCATTTGAACTGTTTGTCTTCAATAGAGGAGCAGAAGTGATTAAATAATAATAAGTTGTGACAAAATATTTGGCACAAGCCATCTCCTGGGCAATATATTCACATCAAGTTACAAAGCTGATACACACACACACACACAGTAGTGTCAAAGTTGCTTAGTTTATGGACCCGCTTCCCCTTATCAACAATTTGTCTCGACTTGACCTTCGATGTGTCAGCAAAAACAAGAGCTCGACTCAATTTAGCGGAAAGAGGTTAAGGAATGGCCTGTGATTGAACACGGCTTTCACACCTTATGATTAAACAGAAAAAACTGACACCCGGTGTTTGATGAACAATCTATTATTCTTTTAATAAATCTTTCAGTAGAGAGCGTGATGGACAAGGCAGATCAAGTGGGCAGGGACAAAAACTCTGCTGAATAGTAAACAGCATATGTTCTACATAACAAGACATAACTTCAACTTTCTTTTAGGTTTCTTTTTTTTTTAAAGGCTTTATCTCGAGCCAAAGTTAACAGTAAAACAACATAAACTGATGGTGATACATCAAGCGAAGAATCTTGTTTATATACATAGGAGCGTGAAATATTATTGGTACAGATTCTCTTAAACCACTCACAGTACATTTGTACAGTGATTTTTAGGACACCGTTTGTAGATAGATAGATACACGGATGTCCCAGGGGCAGATCATGATCCAGACTTTGAAAAACATTGGTCTACACCCTTGCCAGTCCACAACAGAGAAACAAACAAAAGGTCATCTTTCTCCAAGCAAGAACAGCTCCTATATGCCCACTGTCTAACAATGATAAATTAATTTCTTATGCTCAAAAATTACCCTAACCACAGTGAGTTGGCAAACAAAGAATTAAAATGAAGGATCAGTCATGTTTTGAATACATCTTAACAAGATAACACTCATTCATATGCATATTGACAACCTCTCAGAGACCCTTTAGAGACCACTGGCAGGTCAACGTTATCACTTCACATTTTGTGAAATGTCTCAGAATCTACTTCATAAATTGGCTCAAAATGTGGTATAGTCATTCTCAGACAAATTATCCTAGTGCCTTTGGTGATCCCCTGACTTTTCCTCTAGCACCGCATAGCATGATTGCCATGAAATTAAGTACATTTCCCACAGGATGATTACCTCTGATAAGTGATCTCCTGCCATTTCCTCTGTTCCCAACATTAGGTTGACAATTTTGTCAGTTTGTGAAATAGATTCCAGCTACCATCAGATGTACTTTGTGTTGATTGCTAATTAGCAAATGTTAGCATGCTAACAAGATGATGAACATGTTAAACATTATGCCTGCTAAATATCAACATGATAGCTAGTTGTATGGCTGTTGAGTTTAAGGTGTGTTCAGACCAAATGCAAAGCATATTTTTCACATGGGGTGATATCATATATAATCAATGCAAAGACGCACATAGATTTGAATTTGCTGGGTGATGCAAATAAATGCAAATAAAGTTTTTAAACTTAAACAAAAAAATCCCCTTTACATTGTCACGAAACTCTATCAGCATTGAGGTTATTTTGTGGTCACCAGGAATCAGAAATAGAGTACAAACGTATTGTCATCATCTATGGGCACAATAGCAGTTATTTCCGTTTTCATTCTGGAAGAAATACTCTCATTGGGTATTAAGGGCGAATAAGTGTCAGTTGCAAAATACTAAAAAGAGAATTACAAGGCAAAACTTCTTCTTTGTTTATGTCTTGTTTTAAAACTTGGCCCCATTACAACACATTGTTACCCAGATGAATGGAAGGTGAGACCTTCAGTTTTTTGTGGCAAACTACCAACTTTTTACAGCCACTTTTCTAACTTACAGAGGCTGAGTGATTTATACCTGCTGTTAGCTTTTAGGACAAGTGTCACTTTAAACTGCACTCACTGTCATTAGTCCGTTTGAGCATTCATCTTTCAAAGTTGAACACATCCCAACAGTCAAAAGCACAACCAAGAATGTCTTGTTTAAAGCTGTTGGGTTGGTTATGGTGGCACAGAGAGTATTTCTATTACTCTACCTAACATGTACTTCTGTCACTTCTGTCAGCCCTAGAGGAGTTCACAGCCAGGACATTTATCCGTGAGTCAACAGCGCTAACCACCCAGGCAGGGTGCCCTGACAGCAGGCAAAGATTGACCTCAATGTGGCTTTTGAGGAAAGTTGGGTCACATAAATCGATGGGTTTCTGCCTATTGGGAGCAAACTTTTAGTTTTTAAGATACTCAAAGGCCACAAACAAGCAACAGGCAAACTGTCAAGTGAAGGCAATCACATAACGCATCCCATGGCAGAGCTAAATATGGTAACAGTATATCTTTCAGTGTAGTACTTTGTGTTCTAAAACAAGTCATTATCATATAAAATATGAAGACTTAAGCAATTTTCTTCCTTTCCGTTGCGGCTTTTCTTGATTTGCAGAGTTAAGCTCAAAGGCACCACTTGAGCTGAAAGTTAAGCTTTTGGCTTTGTGGTGTACATTCTCCCTTTTGTGAGGTTGGAAGACTGGACTTCTGGTTTAGATTCCTGGTCACTTGAGTGAGGATAAAAGTGGCTTAGAGTCAGTGATCAGCAGTCGGCAGATTGACTTTAGAGTCTTTATCTCAAGAAGGCCAGAACAGAAAAGAAAAGTGAGAGATTTCCTCCAGCCCTCTTCGCTCAAGGTAAAAGATGATATTTTACATTTCTCACAAACCTAGAGTGCACTGCTTGTCTCATTCAAAATCTTGGGCTCTGACATTTGGCTATGATATTTAAGGTTCTCCTAAGATTTCCATTCAGATCCGATTTCCATATATTTTGTAAGCTGTGTATGGTTCACTGAATCAGAAACAAGCTGAGGTCTTGTTACCAATCAAACATTTAGAAAAAAAATAACCCCCTGTGCATCCAACACAAAAAGAGCAGGATATATAGTTGTTTAAGCTTTGCTCCCCGACACAAATCACCATCAAAGCAAATCTTAAGAATCCAGGCCATTCTGGGATTCTTTTTTATCAGTGTATAGGTTCTCCTAAGCAGCTGTCTTACAATTCCCAAAGCTGAAGGTGATTGGGACACCTGTCTACTTTAGGTTAGCTTTTCTTTTATCATCCCACAGGGCTTCCCCTGGGACTTTTCTGATGGAAGCCGATTCAGAGGAGACCAGTTTCTCAGGGGCCAAACTGAATCTACAATAAGCAGAACAAAGTATTCACTTCCGCCTTTGTAGCACAATATCAAAGTTCAAAAGTGAAGCATCTTCCATTTACGATCTTAGCCCAACCTTCAAAGCTATGTTTAAGGGTATCTTGTCTCAGTTAATTGTAAGTGATTGATATTGGTTCAAGATTTCACTTACCTTTTTTCCAGGAACTGGGTTGTCATAGGATATGTATGATTCTATAAATGGGCTTTTTGACTATGTGACAACATTGACAAGACATCACGCTATAAAGCTGATATGGTGAGTGTGTTAGCAAAAGGTTGCCTATTTAATCATCCATCCTACGTGGTGAAAAAGTACCGATGATGTATTTGTTTGAATCGTGTCTTTGGCTACCTGATGAATGGAAGTTCAATATTCATTGGTCTCTAACTCCAGAGGGACATATCTACCTCTTTAGCTGCTAAATGCTCCACTATGTCACCAGCTAGTCGCTATCTGTCTGCTGTTTTTAGCTGTTGCAGGAAAGTGTAAAGTGGGTTTGAGAGCTTTTATTGCTGAATACAAATATTCTACCTGTTGCTGGAATAGAGGTTGATGAGAGTCTGAGACTGAAGCAAAACAGTAAAGTTTCTGGTTAAAAATCCAAAACAAATGAACTGACCAGTACTAAAACGCTCCATAGAGCTGTGGGAACTGCAGAGTCGGTGATGATTCTCTGTGACTTTGTTACTTAAACCAATGTTTTTCACTATACACTAATGTAGGTCAGTTCTTCTTAATGTAAAAACATGAATTAGTGCAGCTTTAAGAGTTATCAAATGAGTTGTCTCATTAGGTTACTGAATAGACATACAGCCTATGGATAGGAAGAACCTGAAGCAGTAAAATGTTTTGTATGTTGACTTGTTTTTCAAACTACTGAATTTACTTATGAAAACAACTCTTTAAATAATAATTATTTTCTTTGACAGATGAATCAAAGCCATGTTGTGGAATCAGAGAGAACGATTGAAAACAAAAAGTTACCAGTCCCTTGGATCACTGCAGTTGCCCTCGATGTTTATGGATGGCGGGTCACGTGTGCTTATAGAGCAGGGAGGGCTCCTTGGGAGATGAGAGCAGCTGTAGGATTCAAAAGATGCCGTAGCCCCCTTGTGTAACTAATGTATGACTGCATTTGCCTACCATGATGTGATCTGACAATGCAACACAGTGCTTTTGCAAGGGAATATGGATAAGTCGTACACCAGAGTCTAAGCGCAGCATGGGTATGACTCTGAAGTCATGCAGCTTGATGTGACTTGACAACATAAGATTGTATGAATGTATATATAAGGAATAATCTTAGATGCAGGGAGCAGCACCCAGCAGGTATGTGCCTTAAGATGTCATCCCCTTCAAATGAATCAACAGTGGAGCAGGAGGGGGTGGTGGGGTGGCTGGTGCCAGGGGGCTACAGAGACCTTATCATAAAAGCAGCTAGTGGAGCAATCATGTACACAACAGCCTGCATTACACCATCCATTGCTGCACTTGTGTCCTTTGAATTTAACAGGCGATGGAGACAAAAGTGGGGCTATGTAATTATTTCCAACCAAGCAAATTAAACAACACGTCAACAGCTGTAACTTTAATCATTGATCCAAGGACACAAAGGAAATTAAATTTTTGCGGGGGATAACGGCGTAATATATGGCACCTTGTCTCAAGGTCAAGAGGGAAATGTATTCAACAAAAACTCTGCACTAAGTACCTTCACGATATTATGTTTGCTGGATGGTAAAGGACGCTGTCATACAGGGTGTGTGTAAAACAAATTGCAATCTGTCCGTCAGCTCATGTTAAATGGAGTGCACCATTGATGAGACATGCAATCTGGCGTCTGCTTTTGTTAGAGGCAAGCGGCCGCTTATGAGTCATGGCATTTAATATAGATTTTATACAATGCATACATTTTGGGGAGGATGGGAGCAAGGTGAATCGTATTGTTCCTGTCATTATTGGACGACATCATGTTGTTGACCAGAAAATGTCAGAAATGACCTTCAAGAAGAATAAATATTGTGAAATATGTAATCCCATTTACGTTGATAGATGCATGCCGGATACAGTTTATATTTAGGGAATTACTAATGTTGGGAATATTCCCGACCACGGGCACAAACCATTGAGTGTAAAAATAGGATTCAAACACCGTGAGCCATGCAAATCAGTTGAAGTGTGTTCACAGGGAAATATTCAGTATTCCAATTTCCCTTTCACCTCAGCTGATGTGGAGGAATTAACTGTCAATCCGGCGCTAGCCTTTCTTCATGCTTTTTACATTTCATCTACGTGAACGTTTTATGAATTTACGTTCTTATCCTCACAGTCATAAAAGTCCTCCATTTTTATACCAACATGAGCATTTATTATTCTGCCAGCACTGCATTCAAAAGGGCTGGTGTGGCAGGCAGGTCAAACATGAATCAGAGCAGCTCTCTAATATAAAAATATCGCCTCAAAGCAGCCAGCAGCCCAGGCAGTTAAAGATCTGGGCAAACGCCAAGAGCTGTGTTTGCAGTAGTGCTACTGGCTGTTTGGTGGCTGCAATACTACGCTCACAATTGAGCTACCTTGCTATTAATAATCATTGTTCTTGTTGCTGCCATCAAAAGCTTAAAATCCAGTTCTGTGATTAGATCCACAGGTGTTTAGCTTCTGGTAAGAAATCCATTATGGCTTCCAGCTATGCGGCCGTGTTTTACTCCTGTTCCCTCTGCTACTTATCCCCTGCGTTGTCACCATGAATAAGAATATGTTCTTAGTGAACTCAGCCAGCAAATTAAGGATTTAAAAAAAAAAAATATCCATCATGTTCTCTTTTGTTAGTTTGGCGTTGCTCACAACAGATGCGTATGCACCTTTTAACATCTCACTCGACAATCACCCTCACTTCCCACTGCCACCGCTTACAAGAAGAAAATCAGGCGGTAGGGAAAAGAGAAAGAAAGAATGAAATAGCATATTGTTCAGATGACAGACTTGAGTGTCATTGCATGAAAGGAAACCTGCCTTTTTGTTAGCGCACTCAGTCTTCCCACCTGTGCTTTGTCAGGATAGACACCGTGCCCCACCGTGACTCGAGACACCCAATGCATACTAATCCCAGCCTTACATACACCTCTGCAGCCCACAGACCAGTCAGAAGTGGCAGCCTGCCTTCTTGCGTTGCTGCATGGCACTAGTGCCACTTACCTCTGCTGCTGCCATGGCCCCCCGTGGCCTGCACACCGTAGGGGGGGGAAGTCTTACTGTGCATACACTTTATAGCTGTGGGTTTATGTCTGCGTCTCCAAGGACTGGACGGAGGTTGCGTGAGAGGAATACATAATTCAAATACCAGCAGGGCCTTGTCAGTACATCTTTGTGACACATCTAGGAAGTGTTTAAAAGGGGGCTACTGTTTTATGTAGCATTTCCACGCATCTACGGAGTGCTCTGACATCAAAGCATGTGTCATTATTATGCTTTCAGGGGGAAAAAAGTTCACATCCATCAGAGTGAAATGTGCTCCTCTCTACAGTAGCACTGATGGCTGGTATTCTGTGTCTCTTAACACTTTGCTGATAAATATTTACGCCCCACAGATATTGGAGGGCCGAACAACACGCGGCGTCATTCATTTTAATCATATTGCACCTTTCATTATTTTTCTGAGGCTTACAAAATCAATCTCTGCAGAGTGTGCAAAGATGCATTTAATTTTCCCCCGCTATTAATCTCTGGCCCAATGAGATGATTAATTACACTGTAATAAAGGCTTGTCGCAGTCAGAACTGTGTCTTTATTCATGAAGGAGCTACATTTACATTTAAATGTGTTCATGGGCGGTATGTTCTTATCTGCCTCGGCTTAGGTTGGAGGGCAGGTGGGGTTCAAGAGCAGAGTCAACAGATGTGGTGCTCCGTCTTACTCCACTGTGGAGGGTTGTCAAAACCAAAACCGGGAATCCTGCATGAATGGCCGGTCGGTTGTTGACAAACCGCAGCGCGAATCTCTAGCAACCAGAGGTTTTCACTGTTTGGTGGGAGTAAAGACACATTATTCCCTTGACAGTGCAAATAAATGGTTTATTGAAAGAAGAGATGAAAGGGCCAGTAAAAGCATCTTGTCACCTCTTTTATAGTAAATGTGCTGTGTGATTACAGGGGTGGGTTGAGGGAGGGTGGGGGGTCGGGGGGTTTGTTACAATAGTCTGCTAATTGATTTGCGCTGCTGATATGTTTTGAGCACAATAGAGGCGGCCAAGCGTCAAGCGCCGCCGCTGTTTCTGAAAGGTCTGAACACACACCTCACATCTTGAAGGGTGTTCCGCACAAGAGAAAAATAAATAACTTAACTACTGTGCTTACTTATTCATTTGCATTCATGCAATCCATTTATCTCCACTCAGCGCAATTAAGATGTCATTTCAAATGAGCGGATCCACCCTTGGGAGATGCCACCGAAGCAGGGGAATATTTACTTGAGAACTTGAGGTTTTCTTATACCCTTGGAGTATGGCAATTCATTTGACCTTCAGATGGGTTTTAAAGGGAATCTCATTCAGCCATGTAAAGAGAAATGGCTTGTGTTAATGCGGAGGTATGCCGCTTGAATACAGAAGAGACTCAAAATATGTTTGGCTTACGGCTTCCCTACTAATAATGAAGCCCTGCCCATCGGCACTCCAGGAGGAGATAAATGGATGCTGTCTGTTCGTATGTCCAGCACTCCAATCCTACATACACTCTCTCTCTCTCTCTCTCTCTCTCTCTCTCTCTCTCTTCTCTTTATCTCCCCTCCTCTGTCTCTCTCTCTCACTCTTTTGCAAGCATATTTTCCTGCCTGCTCCTGCACTATCACACAAACACGCTCGCACATACCCTTGAAAAAAAAAAAAAAAAAGGAATGGTGGTGGTGGGGGGTGAAATGCATGAGTTAAGTTTTAATAAGGGAGAGAGGTAATTTGAAAAGTCTTTGGAGGTGTTTGGAAATTTATCAATAACAACCAGCTGGGATTTCATGCATGGGAGCATTTGGTGTAATTGCCTGCACATCCCTGATAGAGGTTCCTCTTCAATAACAAAAATATGCTCTTTAATGCAAAAAAAGACTGACACTACTTACCCACTCTTCCTTTTCAGTTTTGTCTAAAATGGTTCAAATGATGAGATGGTTGTAGTTGTTTCTGACCACTAACAAAACAGCCTGTTCATTTATTTCATCTACGTTCTCTTTCTGCCAACCTTTGCTGCTTGCAGGTTTAATCATGCAACAAAAAGGGAAGATATCCTTCATTTCCTAAGATTACGGTACTTCAAAGGCATTAATTTGCATTCAGCAGCACAAATTTAAAGCCTCTTTTTGAAACAATAACATTCCTCCGTGTAACTCATTCCCTCTTAGAGCCTGAGCCGGCTACAGAGGAGCACCACTTTTTTTTGTAAAAGTATCACAGGTTATTGGTAATTGCATTAGTCACCAATGGAAGATGTGCTAATGCACATCATAACCAGTCCTTTGTCCCATTAGTGTGACTCTTTTCTACAGCTTGATGTGAACACCCTAGAGTAGCTGACAATAGAGCTAAAAAAACACATCAGCTTGATCTGTTTGCTATATATAAACAAGGTTCAAGCAAACAAACCGTCGATACAAGCCCTAACCACACGCATCAGGAGTGGCATAGATGGATGCAGAGGGTTTTTAATAATGAGAAAGCTAAGCTTCTCTCGCTGGCAGTTCATATTTCACTGAAAGGCTGCCATTGTTATCAGCCTAATCAATGAAATCACTCATGGAGGATAAAATAAACCAAAAGGCTTGAATGTTAGACTAAATGTTCTGCTTTAAAGAGTGAGCTGGAGAGCTTTCTTTAGTAACATCAGACATTCTGGATTTGAGGGGTTTCCAGGTTTTTTTTTATCCAGATAATTCAGTAAACCAGGGTCTTGGAACCAGATCCACAATGACCTGCTTTTGTTTTTTTCCTTTTTTCTTATTGTTTCTTGTCAAAGCAAATGTAAATCAAAATCATCTCTAGCAGCCTTGGAAAGTTGAAATCCCATCCTTGTCGGATGCAGGCTTGACTTTTTCTTACTGCCATAAAACGATGAATTCTTTCACACAAATTACACATGAATGATCAGGTCATGGTCAATAGCAGCGTAATCATCCAAACTGGAGATTGGATGTCTGTTTGTCTGAGTGTCAAGAGAGAGTCATGCAGGGGGAAGCGAGTGCTCGCCGCTGTGCAGGGAACAAGCTCAGGGCCTCATAGTGTATTACAGAGGGAATAACCCACACCGCCACCCCTGCTATCAAAATTGCTTGGGAGGAGATTGCTGTGCGAGGTTGTGTCTGTCTCCACGTCCCCGTTCTATATTTTACTCTGTGCCCAAGGTGCTTCACTGATCTCAGGCCAAAAGCTGTGGGAAAAATTCTGCCAACTCACGGAGGATGATAGCTAGAGGAAGGGAAATTCAACAATCCACCACAGAGCACTGGTGAAAAGGAGGGTGAGAAATGAACTGGAAAATGAGGACAGAGCTCCAGTCTCTTATCTGCTCTTGTCGAGATGTTCTCCGAGATAAGTACCGCCTAAGTATGTTGTCAAGTCCACTGAAACACATTACTGACGGCACCACAAGTTCCGGGTAAGTGTTGCAGCGCTGCTCCTTGGCTAACCTTTTTAGATCCTGCGTACTTTTGGCTTGTTCACTGAGCTAGAAATTCCTCGACCAAGGTTTATGGATGTGGCAGTGGGTCCTGGTGGTTAGGGAGATGCCCCTGTAACTGAAAGGTCATACAGTCAGTTCATGCAGCAGCCATTATGAATCCATCAGTAGGCATGTGCACAGTCAAAGTGAGCTCGGGATGCCTGAATGCCTAGCTGCTCACACAGCTAAAGTCATCCTATATAACATGAGCCAAAAAATATAATAAATATGCTGTTTGTTAATTAATAACATTATGGATTTATATACAATGCTATTTCCAATAATCATCAGTCATAAAAACTAAGCGTGGCATGATTGATTCAATGAAAGGCACTTCTTGTGGTTTCAACATTTGTCTGTGTTGCTCCTAATATGACTGATGTGGAAAAAGGCCATGAACCCAAAGCCTCTGGTCCCACGACACTGGATGCCTTTTATTATGCTGCGGAGCATTCCTCTTTAAGTGCATGTGCACTCAAATTCGTGAATACAGTACACCATAGAATTATTTGAGGGTGAATGTTATCTTCGACAGCCCAAGATGAAAGTTCAGTGCCTCATTTTACTGGGGCGGCTCATTTCAAAGTCAGGAAAGAGTGAAACCATTTACTTCCGTGCAACGCCCTGCTCAGAAGGCTTGCCTTTGCAATATGTCTACATGGCAAAGCTGCCATCACTCTACAAGACATCAATGTTTCCCTGCCATACAAGTGTAGCTTTCTTGTTCCTGGTTGTTTGTTTTCTAAAGTGGAGGCAAGCTTACCTAAGCAAAACTTAATATGGATTATGGGTTGAGCTTCTCTACACAGTGTGTATGACACATTTACAGTACAACTGCATTTCCCTACTGTGCTGTGTGACTGCACTGTAAAACTACAGGACCCATGTTGGCTAATATTATTGGAAATTAATATTGAATTAACATTGTTTATTCAGCATAAGAAAATTAAGAACATGCATTTAACTTTTTCTTTAATAACACATAGAGATAGAGGGATATAAAAAAGTGAAAAATTTATAATTAATAGTGTTTTTATTCTATTGAATGTGCGTGTATAATTTCTTACATAATCTGTAATCGCTCACATTGCGCTATAATACGCACCCAAAACATTAACCATATACATCACACAGTACTCAGCCTTCATCGTCTGATCTGGATTTTTAACCATTAAGCGTCTTCACGCTGAGCTAGTGTGGTGTTTTGTCATGGGAGGTCGTGTGCAAACTGTGCTTAGCTTCAAGTGGTTTAACCCCTGAGAATGATGCGTTGCTGGGCAACTAACAACAAACATGTTGCTGCCCAGTTTCTTTTTAAAAAATGTTGAATGATTCTGTGTTTTTTACATTCTGCCATTAGGATCATGAAAGAGAAAGGAGAAAAGCAGACGACCGACGCCAGCGTACGTCACAAAGTGGCTCTGAGCTGATGGAGGATTGATGCTGTGATGTTGGTCTTTTTTTCTTTACTACAACGTCCTCAATGGAAGACATTTGGAGAAAAGAACACAAGTGCTACCAAGTATTTGACAAATGTTTGAGTATTTGGCGAAGCTCATTCAGGACATGAGTTCCTCCAAAAGAAGAAAAGATGAGGTCTGAGTCATTTTTGCTTGTAATGGTTGAATCTGATCACCGGGATATTTGCGTAATATACCCGTTTAAATTGAAGGAACATTAAACTAAGTGCTTCCAACCTTTTTAAGTTAGATTTTTGTCTTTTTTATTTCCGATAAAACTGCAACGCAAAGCCTTATATTTTTTTTGCCCACTTTGATCAGCCGGCCATTAAGGAGGAAGTGGCTTTGGATTTGTATTGATCAACAAAAAGCAGAGGCTCTTGTTCCTGACTCTTGCTTCAAAGCCACTTTGAAGATACATCCTCTTTTTCGTTAGGAAGTATATAAAGAGGGCCTAATTTATTTTGGAGGACTAACACAAGAGAGGCCAACGCAGCCATTAAGTTGTATATCAATGCTGGGATTTTGCCATTAGGACGGAAGAGATAAGATGCGGTCAAAAGACTGAATGGATCTGCCGTGTATTTTGATTAGCTTTTACTGGAGCACTTTGTTTTCGTCACTTATGATTTAATATAGGTCAGACAGCTTGGTGTTGTCTGAATACATTGTCCATGTTAGGTATGCTGACAGCTTGTTAGTGCCCACATAATGTATAAATCCGGTTTAGCCCACTATCTCAACTGTTGCTCGTTACACATTGCAGAGTTTCTTACAGGCGTGCACTACAGAATAATTGGTCCGTTCTCTAACTGGTTCTGGTATAAATCAACAGGCTTATCTCTGAAGCAAATTGCAAGGGAACAAGTCGGGTGTTATTAATGATAAGCAACATTGGCCCATACTGTAGTTTGTGCGCTTCAAATTTATGGAGACTGGGAGAATTAGCACAAAAAAAAAAAAGAAATCATTGTTCAGCGGCTCCATTAGGGCCCGAACACAAAGCCCGTGGTTCAGCGAGTCATTATGTCTCTGTGAGTGGATAATTTCTGCTGTCCCATATCTTACGTGTTGACTGCATTCACATTCTAGGAAAATTTATCAACAACGCTTGAAGCACCAACCGCAGAATTCTCATCTCATTTTGAACCCCGGCCAGGACAAGCAAATTGCTGCCCGCAATATCAAGCCGCATTGATAAATGGCGCCGTCCTAGCAGTGGGCTGCGTATTTGCATTTGCACAATTATCTCTCACTGGCAAGTGTTTTCATCAGATTAGGAATTTGACATGCCTCAACATGTGTCTGGGAATAAAGAAGCCCTTTAGTAGGATTCCCAAATGGACCATTTCACACTCTCATGTTCTTCCCCAAAACAAGTGGTGGAGGCATTTGAATTACAGGAAAGACAGGGTAATACATCAGGCCCCGATCAAAGCATTCCATTGGAGTCAGCACTATCGGGCAGTATTTCTCGGAGATGATAGAGAAGGAGAGTGAAACCTTTTGAAAACAAATTTGTCACGGGGGATTATTTTTATCTTTATGATGACCTTGCAGTAAAAGAAACAAGCAGCAAAACATCATATTAGCGAACCTTTCAACTGCTTCCCACTGCTTGATGATACATTCTGATTCACTGGACCCCCCTGGCTCATGAATCTGGACGGATATGAAAAATATATGAAAAAGATTTAAATTATAGCAGAGGGATCTATTTTTATGGAGTGAAAGTTTTCCTATCAAAGTATTTAATATCCACCTCGTGTTTACTTGCACCTCTTTCACTAACTTCCTTTAGACCTGTTTCAGCCCCGGCTGCCAATGAACCGATGATGTTTTTTTTCGATCCGTGGAAGTTGTTTGTTTAATATTCTGTTGTATAGTGAGACAAACCATTCAGCAAAATGGGATTTATTCTCACATCTTCAGCCCAGTTCTCCCTGTTGCACTAAAGCCTGATGGATTCGACGTTGGCCAACAGTCTGAGTATGATTTATGATCTAACAGCACCTCAACCTGGGATTTATTATCCATTACTGCTGTCCGTCAGGCAACATTACATTACACTCCACTGTTCATCTCAGTTTGCCAGCACCAGAACACACCACCGGATGAATTATGCTGTTAAATCTAGTTAAACACATACATATCTTTAAAAGACATTGTCTGAAAAAGTTTTTTTTTCCATTTCTCACACAACCTTTTCTTCTCTTGTTAGCTCTGCTGAGGATGCAGCTGATTTCAGTCAACAGAGAAAAAGCTTTATGAGCCGGAAATTACAGGCTCACAAAGTAGATCTGTGTTTCATTTTTCACTGACGGAAAATGCTTTTATGCTACGACTCTTTGGGTTCAGAGTTCGAAACAAAACTAAGATCCAGTAATTGGCCCCTATTATCTTTTGTCTCCAGCTTTTGACAGCATATGTTAAATCCTTTAGCCAGAAATCTGCAAGTCAATTTGTTCCATACCAGGGTTTTAATTGTCGCATAAAAAGCCCTGTGCGATCCTGCTGTTTCTGTAGCCCAGAAACGCCACTAAATTTAGAACAATGCTGCCTAGAAATGCAGTTGAGCAAATTCTCCACGCCTTCATTTTCCTTCCGCCTAGAATAGTGCAACTATTTACATGTCTGAATGGTTCAGCGACTGCGTGTTAGCAACATGTTCAAATGCAGCAGGGCTGCTGAGCTCCACACAGACAATCTATTACTCCAGTCCTGCAGCACTGCATTGAATTCCAGTGCATTTTAGAAGAAATACTTCACTGAAAACCTTTGTTTCCAAACTCACTGTCATGAAAGGTGGCTCTGAAGTGTTTGTTGTTAGTTTGCATTTGCAGCAGTTATAACAACAAGTCCAGTGGTGACCTGATTTCACGAATACAGTATCAACAATGTCACATACACATTTCAAATCCTTCCTGCAGTATAAATCACTTCTCCACTATTGTCCATATGCTAAGTATTTACCAAGCACTTGTATTTCTGCTGTCTGGCAGAAGCATCCTACTCCACTGCATCTGTTTGCATGATTGGCTCAAATAAAGCAGGTTTTGATAAAACAACAGAAAGCATTTGTCAAAGAGAACAAATTCATTTCTACTATTCAAATCATGTTCATCCAGTTCCCGTTTTAAACTGCTCAATAAAACTTTATAGATCTGAACAAGAATAATATGGGTCTGATCTCTACAGCGTTTTTAAAAGAAATCTCATTTTGAATTTTGATAAAATAATTTAAACCTGTAAAACTGAGATACTGAGCGCTCTCCTCCATAGAGCGCTCCTTCTTCTTCTGATGCTTATGTTCTTGTTCAGTTTAAAATAGGTTTATTGTCTGAGTCGGACATTTCATTACTGGAGTCACAGAACTCAGACATTTAATAAGGTATGGGTTAATAAAGTTATTGTGTTTTTATGGATAGTCTGATGATATGATGATACAGGATTTGAAAATGATAGCCATCTAGAGTGTGTCTGACAGAGTAAGTCAACCCCTAAGTTTATCCCAATTTGACATTCAGAAGTCACTGTATCTGCTGACTCACGCTACGTGTTACGTTACCACAGAGATAAAGAATGAAAATAAATAAGTCAAATATGATACAGCATGACACAGGAGCCAAAGTAAAGAGCGTGACAGGAGAGTGTGTACTGTACCAGTGATTACCTGTGATTTCCCTATTTACTGTATTTAGCTTGAAAACCTGTTGACGTGGTGCCTTCATGTGCTGGTGGGTGTTTGTTTGATTTACAGACAGCATACAGACACATGATGATTGGCTTCTGGACAGATCCGACCCCGGCTGTGACGTGTTCCAGTTGGCTCAGTTGTAGACGGTACTGAAGTGTATGTGTGCGTCAATTCAGAATTTTTCCACACTTGTTACCAGGACAACCTTCTCCTTCAGTGTGCCCTTTAGGTAAAACGTGGGGAGGATGGGTGAAAAAGGAGGAAGGGATCTGGTCTTTGAGATCTCCTGGGAACCCTCGGAGAGACGGAGGGACAGATGTTGAGGAGGAGCCCTTCTATTCTCGGCCTGTTTCTGGAGGTGTGTTTGGTCATTAGCAAATATTCTATGCGAGTTTGGGAAATGGCATGGGATCAAGATTTTCTTAAGGCAGAAAGAAAATCTCTCTACTCTAGAAAATGCATAGCTCTCGTCTGCCAAGACTGTGGGACTTCTGAGTGTCTGTTTTTGCCTGTGATCAAACATGCATGACAGCTCGCCTTCAAAGCCAAGACAATATGTAAGCGAGGCATGCTGGCAGAGCACACGATCACTGCGTCCAGAGGAAGCACACAACCTCACACCGTACGGTCGACAGTTCTGCTTCTTTCATCCGACTACAAAGATGTGCGCTTACTCTATGAATAGTTAATAGAGGTCAGGATAATACACAGGTTCGTACTCGTATTTATAAATCACGAAATGTCATAACAGCTCTGCGACAGCCTCACTGACCCATGTATCAATTGCAGGCTCGCATAGTATCAATGAAGCCTTTTCAGAGTTTCCCCTCCAGTCTGAAACAATTCATCTTCTACTGTACATCTGCTCACGTCTCTGGAAAGCAGAGAAACAAACAATTAAAACTTAATTGCTCAAAGGCAAACAGCACAAAAGGCTCATTTCACCACAGCCATCCAGAGCTGGCATCTGATTACTCGCACACGCACATTATAACGACACATTGCCGCTTTTAATTAACGTAAATGTTGTTCAGACCCATTTTGCAAATATTTTCAGAGGAGATGCAGTGCAGGGGCTGTATTCTCTGACAGAGCTGTAAACAAGGTAAAGCAGCTTTAAATCTCACATAATGGAGACAGACAGGGATGTGTGCACTTCCCCCTGAGGCAATTTTCCCTCAGGCAGCTTTCCCTGAGGTGAACAGATTTGCCAGCGCACATGTGAGTCTGGATGCGGTGACCAACATTGGGAATAAGATATGCAGAGCGCCGCAGGTCACTGGGGGGTCTGCAGCAAAGAGGTAGAAAGCCTTTGAGCACGCAGTCATTGCACCAGAACATTGTTTCATTTGGCAGAAAAACACCTTGGGTAATGTACAGAGGCCTCGCTGGCTACATACAGTCAAAGATACATTTTTAATAAAAGTTCTAGGGCCACATATTTTTCAGATGTCACAACCACATCCAAAGAAAGCAACAAAATGGAGCAGAGCTTCCTGTTGCCGTAATTCAACAAATTACACACTTTTCAGGGGAGACAATGCTACCCTGGTAGAAAAAATAAATAAAATCATCCGTATTTGAGACTTTCTCTGTGGAAGCATTTGCATCCCCTCTAATTTGATGCAGTCTGCAATTATGTATGACTAATGGTGGTTGGGTAGCTTCAGTATTCACTGTTGATATTTTGCAACAGTGTTAATTTAAACTGTTGATCTATGTATTGGAACAACTGTGGTTAATACATGTTATTAGCATAAATGTATTATTTGGATGCAAAAACATTACTTGTATGCAAATAGTATGCAAAGCTTCGTGTTTTGTCTGGCTGTGTGCGTCTGTTCATTTTAAAGTTTTCTCCGAGCTGCTTTGACATCACAGTCTTTAAGTACAAAATGGAAAATAATCCCGGCCTACCACTCTGGTTGATTCCATGCATGCAAGTGTTGTTAGCCAGGGTAACTTTGTGTCTTTCCAGTTTCTCCCTCATCATGAAAGGAGCACTGCATTAATTACAAGAACCTTTCAAGGCTTAAGTCGGAGGATCTGAGGTCCAACTGTTCTCTACTGCTCTTTATTGCAATTGTAGTAACAGAACCCCAGAGAGAGGCGCGGCCTGTTATGGCAAAATGAATTGATAAAGCAGAACTTTGGTCTGAACACTTTTGATGAAAACAATGTTTTTTTCACTGAACCCTGGTAAAAGCTGCTTTGAAATGATATGAAAAGATCTCAATGTCCTCTTTAAATGAAGATGGTAGTGAGGCTGGATAATATATTCAGGGCAGTGCTATATATCATACTCCATATTCCTTTTAATGGTGGTCAGACAAGGACATTAATTTGCCATACTGAAAGTGCTTATTCATGCAGTCTGAGTTGTACGTACTGTACCGTGCAGACTTTTTACATCCAGGCATATTGCTATTTTTTTTTTTTTTTTTTTTTTTTACTGCTGAGATACTAGAATTCCCTATGATCATATCACAACAACATACAAGAAGGAAAATGTTTTTTACAGCGGAGCATCACTCCCATCTGTGAGCGAGGCAGATATTACACACCATCTCACACACCATCATCGTCTACAGTGTACAGTTATTCTTAGATGTAGCATGGACTCTAATGGATTTTTACCCATAATTCATAAAGTGCAAGTAATATTCATGTTGCTAACACATGTATGACATTAATGTGGAACATCCTGAACCTTTGCCGAGACGTTCAAACTGGGGGTCTTGATGAGTTCAAAAGCAAGCAGAACTTTCATGTAGCTGCTTGAGGTGAAGCTAATTTGAACTTTTTAGTTAAGACTCTGCGTGCCCATCATCCAAACCCAGAGGTATCCCCACTGCTTTTTGCCTAAACAGAGAGAGACTGTGTGGGCCTGCACAAACATTCAGACATCTCTCTCACTCTTTTAGTTTTGTTATTATCATTTTTATTTGGTGACTTCACTCCCAGCATAGCTGCGCACAACTCGATCCTTGGCAGTATATTAGCATATTTTATTGATTGGTCAGCACTTGAGTAAATATACTTATTTACTTTCCCCCCACTGTGTTTACATTAACATTTTTTGATAGCTGATCATGCTTTTCATAAATATTTAACGACTCTAGCTGCATGTAATCTACATTTCAAATAAATTAAATAGACTCAAAACAAAATCAGTCCAAACATATTTATCTGTATGTTACATTCTGCTCATGACTTATATTGGTGTTAAACAATTATTTAACATACTTTATTAACACAGTGTGTAATTAGCTTGACCCTGTCAAGTAAAGTGCTTGGCCTGTCTTTAGGATATGCTCATATTATCTTAATTAAAATGTATGACCAAATGTCATTAATTCCCACCATAATTACTAGGGAAGGGATTATTTAATTAATAAATAAATGCAGATTATAATCTGATCCAGTGGGCATTTACAGTTGCATTAATTTCTAGCTCAGAAAACATGTATACATGTATGAATGTCAAAGTTAAGTGTTAGTTCAACAGAGGGTTCATGCATTACTGTAACTAACATTAGTTGGCATCTTTATTATTATGAAACTTTAGTAGTTCAAAGACTTATCAGCATGAAGCTTGATAACTGGAATTAATGTGGGGACTGTAATCATGATGACAAAAGTTTAAGATTATCTCAATTTTACAGTGGCTTCATAAAGCCTCTAACATCTGAAACCAAAATATACTTTTAGTCACATCAAAAATGACACACAAAGATATTGAAGTAGCATTTCTAAAAACTGGGCACTTAGATTGATCTAACACCACTTCATGATTTCATTAAAATGTTTCCTGCTTTAAAAGATAAGCCCTTACTTTTCATTTTGCAGATTACAAAGTGCCATTATTATCAGTTTAATTATGCTCAGTGAATAGAGACTTTAATGAATAAAATGTCTACATACTGCAAAAGTAGTGATTCACTCTTGTTTAATGATGACTAAATCTCATAAGTGAGAAAAACCTCCTGTGCCTTGGTGCAGACACATAAAACCCAGCAGAAATAGGTTTGAACTTTAAACACAAAAAAATATCTGTCATGGGTTTGAACATGGACTTTAACTTCAGATACAGAAAGTGTTTTTGAAAAGTACAAAATTAGCACTAATCAGATTGAGCATAAATAAATCCAATTTAACTTTATGGCTGGTTGGAAACAAAAAAAAAAGAAAGGGCTATCACTGTCTGTGAAACAAAGCAGTGTGTGTAATCTTGTTGAAAATATACAGAAAAACCCTAAAAATAAGGGTGCACAAGTCATGGACAAAAGACCAGACAGCTACTGGAGTAAAGGCTCTTTAACTTTAAGCTTCTACAAAACAGTTTGTTTATTCTTTGGTCTGTTTTGGATTTGTTATTTTTTTAGGTCTTGTTCAACTGCACATGGCTAAATGTCAATTTTTGAAGCGCCTTGCCCTCATTTGAGATCACCCTTACAACTAGTTGCATAATACCGCCGTAAAATCACGAATATCAATTTTAAAAATCAATCATCTCTAAAAAAAGAAAAGGAAAAAAAAGGACAAAATTCCTTGAGGCTGCAATATGCAACCATTCACCTCGAGGCAACAAAGTGCGTTGTGAATGTGTGTCCTTTATTTGTCCCCTCAGGTGTGCAAGTTAGGCCAGTACTTGTCACTCAATTTGATGGGCTGTTGAGATGACATTTGGCCCAAGGCTGTGGTAATATAAAGCCTCCACAGGCACTGAAGACATGCGCAGAGCAAGTTAATCTGAAAATACAGGATATGGTAACCACAACTGGCAAACCACCAGCTACACCAACAGTCACCCAAAACTAATGCATACACCCCCAAACATCCTGAAGGCTTAAAAAAGTGCCAACTTCTAGCAAAGAGAGGACTCAAACAAAACAACACAACTTTCCCTGGGTTTCTTTGTCTGCCAGCAAATTGGTGAATGTGTTTCTCAATTTGCTCAAAATATAGCTACTCATTTTTTTCTAAATGGGATGTATGTTTTGTCAAATTGGTGAACATGTTTTCTTCATTTGCTTGTGTTTCATCTTTATATGAATTATGAATGTTTGCAATACTGAACCTTCACTGCTCGAAGGGGAAAATGAGCCTTAAGACAAGTGACAAATAATTTAGAGTGAATTTCACTGAGGTGAGGCTGACCAATATAACACCTTTAATTAGCAAACAAGGCTGCACGGTGGTGTAGTGGTTAGCACTGTCGCCTCACAGCCGGGTTCAATTCCCGGGATAGACAACCTTCTGTGTGGAGTTTGCATGTTCTCCCCGTGTCAGCGTGGGTTCTCTCCGGTTCTCCGGCTTCCTCCCACAGTCCAAAGACATGCAACTAAGGTTCATTGAAGACTCTAAATTGCCCGTAGGTGCGAATGTGAGCGAGTGGTTGTCTGTCTCTATATGTCTGCCCTGCCACAGACTGGCGACCTGTCCAGGGTGTACCCTGCCTTCGCCCATTGACAGCTGAGATCGGCTCCAGCACCCTGCGACCCTTAACTGGATAAGCAGGTTACGGAAAATGAATGAATGAATGAATTAGCAAACACAATCCAGGTTAACATTGTGCTGATTACAGTATAATTTATAGAAAGCTTCTTATTTTCTCACTGCAACACACTTACTATCGGCTGGAAGCAACCGCTCAGTTGTGTCCGACAGAGCTGCGGTCAATATTGTCAATAGCCAAGTAGCTGGAACTACCATGGTGAGGCGTTTTTTGGCCTGATCTGTGATTTCTCTTCTCCTAATTGCTTTAGTTAAGATAATTCATTGTGTTTGTGTATTCCTGTTTCTGTCTCCCTCTAAGGCTTGTATATACACATACACGTTAATGGGAGAGTTAGGTTTAAGCAATAAACCAGATAACTCTGGTTTGTTTGTTCAGTCTGTGTTAATTGGTCATAATGTACAGAGTGTACCGACAGCTGTATTAGCTGATCTTGAGTGGGCAGAGTGTATATGGGCCTGACATGTACAACTATGGGAAAGTACTATAGTGTAAATATTGTTTTAAAAGATGGCCTTAAAAGATGTTTGGTATTGACGTCAGATGTCAGTAAGATCAAGATGGCAAATGGTGGTCATGGATAGTGTTTGTGGTTTAGCTTCTAATGAGCCAATTAAAAACTTATTCTAACAGTTTGTATCTAGTTGTTAAGTAGTTTCTCTCCTATCTCCTGACTTACAGCTGCCACAGTGATAATGCTTCTATCATAAGTCTTTCTCATGCAAATACTCACACTGACAAACAATCTGTGAATATTCAGGTACAGGTGCAAGAGCTGGGATTTTCTACAAATACTTCATCAAAGGCAGCTGTTTTAGTAATGAAAACATTAATCTCCACCCAACCAGGAAGCTTCATCAGCTCAAGTGACAGCTGCCTGGTTATGATGCTGGTTATGAAGTGCAAACGCCTGTATAGTGTCAATACAGCACCTCGATTTATAAGCAGCAGCCTTTACATTCCAAGTTAAACACAGCCAGTGACATAGACAAAATCCTATTGTGAAAATCAACCATGCAGCACCAACCACAGTGAGTAAATGTCAGACTGTGTACTTGGGCATCACTTCTTCATGTCGGAATCTAACTTTAAAAGTTCACAGCCATACACAGTGAGGCTATGCTGCTTTGAGCCAAATGCTCACAATGACAAGGTTAACATGCTAATGTTTAGCAGGTATAATGTTCAGCATAATAGATTAGTAGTAACATTAATATATATATGATTTGGTAATTAGCACCAATAATGCCACCACACATTGGCCATACACTGAAGTATTGCACCTGATAATTAGAGTTCATCCTTTGGAACACGAACATCGGTGACAAATTTCATGTTAATCCATTTTATATATTTTGAGAAAATTTCACTCAAAACCGCACGTCTATCACATGTTGGCGCTAAAGTTAAAGTCCAGGGATCGCTAATATCAGTAGGATTCATCATCTGGGGATCATGAATGGTACAACATCATTGAGCCGAGCTATTGTGTAAATGTAGAGATATTTCAAAGCATAGAGGAAAACTTTGACCTGCTGGCGGTGCTGGAGGAAGGAGTCACCGAAGTTATTAGGATTTATCCTCTGGGTACCATGCCTGTCTGTTAAAAAGTACAGTTGCAGAGCCACTGCAGGCCTTCCAATTATTCACATTATGAACCAGAACAGGTAATTTGAAAAGTCTACATGGTTTGTAGATAGTGTTCACATAAAAGCTTGAATTGTTCTGTATCATTACCAAAAACACAATTAAACCCCAATTTTGGTGCTGTTACCCTTAAGTAGGGCTTTTGCAGATAAAGCGTTGTGCAGTTTGATACACAGAGCTATCAGCCAGCCAGATGCAAAATTACACTTGTAGAAGGTCTAGGACAGATGGAGGGGGTGTTCACAGGTGTTATATCTGGTGCTGTTACCCGTGACCGTGCAGTTTGAAACACAGACCTGGTGAATAACCCTTGAACTCTACATGATGGATTGCTTCCATCAAGGAGCTGCTGCTGATGTTGTGTTGAGTCCAAGATGTGCAGTGTTCCTGCAAGTACAAGCTGCAGGTGAAATGGGAGATATTTTTCAGAACATACAGAGCAGGTAGAGTTGGTGGAGAGGCCATGACGGGCATTTACAACAAGGGGCGAGTAAACATAAATCACAGCATTACTTTTTTTTCAGCATTAGATTTACACCGTACTGTTTTTTTTCTTTTTCTTTGGCTTAAGGCTCTGACGGTAAGCGGGGCATTGCAGTCTCCTTTGAAAGTCACTGTGATCTAGTTCAAAGATGTACAGACCCTCAGCTAAATTCCACACTAGATTCAGAGCCGCCCAAAAGTTCACTAGAGTTTGCTCAATCACCCATTCATTCACTCACTGACTCCGTTAGCCTCTTATGGGCACATGTGGAGCGTTCCCACCCAGCGGCTAATCTCTAGTTCCCTGTGCGAGATTTCCTGCTTGAATGCACTGTAATGACATTTATATCATTCTGTGAGTAGCCTACTCATATGACTTATAATTCCTCCCACTCACAAATGTGCATTACATTATTATGTATATGGAAGAAACATTGTGATGATTACAGAATAAATTGTAAATTAGACTGAATCGCTCATAAATTGCCCGTCGTGGCTCTTCTGTACTGTGCTCTGCTGCTTGGCTGGTTATCATTAATTTTCATGTGGCGTATGCTTTAATATGAATTCTCCCACAAAGAGTTTAATCAACAGTTCATGTGCTTGGAGGGCTTCATGAGGCCCAGAAGGTGTTAAATGAATCATGGATTGCAGCTGGTCCTCTGGTACAGGAGCTTGCAAGGTCATTTCTGTCTGAAAGGGCAGAGGGCTAATAAACTACTCTCCAAAATTACTTTATTTAACTGTAAGAGTAATGCTTCAAAATGTTATCAAATGATGTGTTTTTTTGTAATATCCACTGGACCTGGTGTTCCATTCCTTTTTTTAATTAAGATTCACTGAGATTTGGCTCAAACTGGAGACAACCAGCTGGTTTTATAAGGAGGAGAGAGCTCAGGATTTGGTGGAGTGACAAAGGTTCCAATTACTATCAGATTGTAAGAACAAATCTATTCTTAAACACATATGAGCAAGATTTATAGACAATCATTGAATTCATTAATTAGGTCTTACTTGATTGTGTTCTTACTGTGGGAACAAACTCAGAAATTACTTATACCAATCATATGTAAGTATTATAAAAGCCTGCAGTGTGGAAATTATATGAGTCAATGTAATGGATAATTTGAAGCAAAATCAATTATAATTAATAGTATAGCCAGTCTGATGAATTGACAGCTCATAGCAGATTAGTATTGGTGATTTGTTGGCCAAAGTTACATAGTTTGTTCACCTGAAAGAACTGACAAGAAACATTTTTGGTCACAACTCTTTTAGGAGACACGTTCTGGTCACAACCAACTTTAGGGGATCATTATCAATAATGTCTGCCTCTGTTTTGTGAAAATGTTTGTCCAAATGCAATATATCACCAGTTTTTTGATAAGTTGCAAATATTATCAAATATCAATCAATGTGGTTCTCAAAAAAATACAGTATCAGTATGACTCTTTGTATTAAGAGATTTTCTACCACTGGGAGAGACAAACACTCAGATAGCATATATTGGCTTACTGATTAACGGATAAAATGCCTACATGTAACTGCCTTCATAAACACAATGTTAATATTGTCAACAAAAAATGTGACAATAATTATTTGTTCCCCTATGTATTCTTTTTTTATCTCACAAAGTATGATGCTGTATTCCATATTTGTTGGTGTGTGGCCTTTCAAAAACAACATTTTCACTGTGGTCCAAAAACAGTTTGCTCTCCCGCATGCTGCGTCACACACAAAGGGAGGCTCGCATTGACAACATCTGCTACACATTCATAAAAAAGTTATAATATTAGATGATGTTAGTATTCGTCTGTTGATAATTTTTCTAACTGGTGATTTATTAAATGGAAGTGAAACGTGATGATTTACCAGAAAATCTCAATAGGCTAATATACAAGAAGTCTGTTTTTTAGGTAATAAACATTTTCAATAATGACGTACGCTATTAAAGAACTATGTTAAATCAGTAACATATTGTCGCTCTCTAAATTCTAAATGATGGTCAAATGAACACTGCATAAACAGTAGCTTACATATACATCCAGTGGACAGAAAGCTATATTATCATCCCATTGGAGTCAAGTTTCTGGCCATCAGATAAATTAAACTCAGATATTCTCTGGCCTTATACTGCATGTCTGATCCACCAACTACTGACACGAGTATTTGGGTGCACAGCGTTTGTTTCTCTGCTCTTTTGTGCTGAAGATGTAGTAAACGCTTTACTTTACTGAGAAAAAAGCTGTCTACCATTTCCTATGAGTAGCCTGATGACATACACATGTCATACTCTTTATATGCAGGTCAAATCATAGTTGGGACAGAATTTGTCAGCAGTGGGTTGTACTAATAAGATGTGATTTCAATGTTGAAAATGTTTAAATCATCATAAAAATGTGATTACGAAACTAAATATCTCTCAATGCAGCTTTAAAGTTAGCCCTGTGTGCACTCACAGCCATCAGAAGAGTGCTTCTTAATTTACATATCAGAATATACCTTATTAATTGTAATCACCGACGGCTGCAGCATCACTGCCTCTGTTATTGCAATCCAAGCCTCTTTTTTTTCCTCACACCGAACCCTCCAAGTGAGATAAGGCGGAAGAAACACCCTTTTTGACTTCACTTTCTAAATTAAACACTTCCATTTCAAACTTGGTCAAATTTATTTTTTTCTTAACTTTTACGCTTTTTTCAGAGCATAGAACTGAACAAAACTCTCTGGTCCGCAAGTGTCTTGAATCCATCACAATCACTTTTTGTACCACCATGCAAGTACATCCTTAAAAGGAGCAATGAATATTGATTTCTTAAGATTATTCAGACAATGGAATATTCTAAATAATTAAATAAAACCACTCAACCAAAACAATAAATAAATTGACTCCGTTAACAAAAATGTGCAATGTCTGTGCAATGCCCTATTCTACTAATGATAGGGGAAAAAATGCTAAAATGTTTGATACATTTTTTTATATACAAAGGCATGTAAACTTAATGGACAATATTGAGGTAATATTCATATATCTTACAATAAGTTGACAATGTAATAATTATGACAGGCTAAACTATCACCAATACGTTATTTGTAAACTATGTGCATGAAAAGAGCACCAGTACATTTCCATACAATTCAAAACTTTATATAGTCATACCATATGTTTAAGAGTATATGACACTGCTGCACTAATACATTAGACAAAATGTCTTTGTTACTGTATCAATGATCCAGCTAGTATCCACCATCCAAAGTGAAGTCATCTTACAACCTTCAAGCATTCTCACTGACAACCAGGACTCTATTTACACAGTGTTACGTTTCCTGTAACTCACAGAACAAAGCAGATGCTTGTTTATCTTTGCCAAGCAAGTACCCTTTGGAGGAGATGACTTTTTTTTTTCTAACTTGTTAGTGTTTGTAGTGTTGAAAAGATTGTTGGCTGCTCATCTCGTCATCTATTCACCATCTGTTGACATTGGAGACACAGTTACCAGGTTATCGCTCTCTGTGGGTTTGAGTATTTTGTGCTGTTTTGGACTTTTACACACTGCAGGTTTTTGACAGGGCAGTTTGTTTAGCTGGCTGGTTTGTATAGAGCGATGCCATAGTCAGTTTTGGTGAGTGAAGAGATGCATGTAATGTCGCACTTATGGCAAGCTGTGGCTTGTTCAGAGAGATTAGTGTCAACACACACACACTCACACACACTCACACACATATTCTGTAGAAGCAGATGATGCGATCCTACTGAATGCATAAGCGCCCAAGTGGCACCTTGCATTAAAAAGACGCCTAGCACTGCCAGTAAGTGTTGTCAAATGCTCCATAAACCGGAAAAGTTAACATTCCCCAAAGACACATTAGAACTGCTTCCCTTGCCTACAGTAAAACTCTTTTCTTGGATCTTAACAGACAATGTTTCTACTATTGAAGTACCAACAGAACTTCCATCTCACATCCATCCATCAATAGTGGCGGTGTTATTAGGTGATATAATGAGCATGCTGCAACAGAGTTGTCGGTCTCTGTTCACTTCAAAAGGCCCATTGAACCTTAATATGTTTGCACAGTGCGTCTGTATGTACAATTGGGTCAGATGTTGGCATGGAAATACACACGCAAATCCCAGAGCTAAACCGCCCCTTACTGAGCGAGCTACCCTACCTGCTATTCTCCATTTTTAAACACTGCAATAAAATATCTGTACTCGCATAAGCATTAGCCACCGTCGGTAACTAGTCAGACTGAAAGAAACACATGTTCCAGCATAATCACCTCATCAGCAGGAATTTCACAAAGATTGCGAAAGAAAATAACAGAAGCTGGAGGCAGTGTACTGTTTCCAGATCCATGTCTCCCCGCCTTTTAGCTTGGCTCCACAGGGAGTGGAACTGTGACAACGTTCAGTTTGCTGTTCCTCCCCACCTTACTGCCTACACGAGCTTCCTATGTGACCCTTGGGAGGTTCACCAGGCTGCTTTAACTTCAGCAGACTTTATTTTACTTTAATTGTCCTGTCCTTGAGCACAGAAAATGTATCCCTTCTTTTCCCAGATGCACTCTCAGTTGGTTTAATAGTTGTTGTGTTTTTTTTATTGTGTAGGCTACTGTAGTTCCCTCTCTAGTGGGTGATTAAGGAAAACAGTTTGACACGACATCTGACAATGTGTCGTCTTTTAGATAAAGCGACTGAATATCAGTCATTTTAACCCGTTTAAGCGTTTTGACATTTTTTACAGAGGGATGGAAAGGTATCAAATATACTCAGAGGGATAGAATGTCCTCTTTATAAAGTCTTATTTAGTGTGCAATGATTTCAACATGCAAACAAGTATGA
Organism: Anoplopoma fimbria; assembly: GCF_027596085.1. NCBI lineage: Eukaryota > Metazoa > Chordata > Actinopteri > Perciformes > Anoplopomatidae > Anoplopoma > Anoplopoma fimbria. Next base: position 8,869,741 of record NC_072452.1, on the reverse strand, counting down.
ATAACATGTGCTAGGATCAAACCTGAAAGGCGCCTGTGGGATTTGCTGCATAACAATCTCATCGCATAAATATACACTTTGGTGCCTCTTGTAAATACAACTAGTCGTCATTATGCCGTTTACTGTCTGTCTCCCATAGATCCTGAGTGCTTGAATGGAGCTGCATGTAAAATACCAATTGTCTCTTTCAGCCTCCAGACTCAGCACACAGTTTAGCCATCTGTTTCCACACATGACCTTTCTTTTTAATTGCCTGAATTAGAGGAGAATGAGGAAGACTGGCTGGGTGCTCACTCCTGTCCAATTCTAATATTGAAGAAACAATTGTTATTTACAGTGACAAATAGCGGGGGGAGCTATGTCTGTGTCAGCTGCTTTCCACCTGGCCATGTTGAACACCTGCCCAGAGCCGGTTTGGTTCACTGCAGATGGCTAAGGTGAGCTTTCTATCCTCAGCAACCTTTTCCTGCAGGCGGCACCGTGTGCATGGAGAGAGCTGTGCCACCCAGTCAGTGCCGTGTCATGTTAAACCCTGCTCCCTGATATTAACTTCTTGCAATATTGAATATGAGGAGCTGCAGATTCGAAGGAGAAAATAGAGTTAGCGTTGATGAATGGAGGATGATAGATTAATCAACTACACAATCTTGTTCATGTATTCTTACAATGCAGGATACAATGTTATTAAAATGTTGCCTGATACTGCTTTTTTTAAAATATAATTAATTATTTCTGAACAATAAGTGTGAGGGAAAACATGGTCTTATAGGAACACATTTTGTTTTTAATTCCAATCAGGCTTTTGTGCTGGTTTCCACAGAGGTTGCATGCACTTTTATGTGCAGCTAATCATGGGGTTTTGTGTTGGATGCTAGATTACGCTCCAGTTCTCAATGTGACTGTGTGTTAAGGATAATGCTCTCATAGTGAAAATCATTTGGTGTCTTTCAATCTCCTAATTAAGGAGCACTTGTCAGGGTGGCATTCCCACACAAACAAATAGACAGCTATTTATTATAAACTATTCATCAGATAATCTTGTTACTGTACACAAGAGATTACATCACAGTGATCATTTTCTTTAACCAGGAATTAGTTCTATGCCTCTTAGTGACACACAATGCACTTACAAAATACAATAATTACATATCATGGGAATAGTCTCTATTATTGACATTTTCTCCAGATGCAACGGTAGAATTCCGAACCAAACGTGGCTCCCTGTAGTTTACCCATGGGTTAAGCCATTTGTATTTGATGAATTTTCTACCACGTAAGAACTGTCTATTAATGAAAATTAAGTTATGTCATCTATTTGACTTTTAAATGAGTTGATAAGTATGCAGGTCAAAAATTCTCAAATCTAACCAGGTTAGAAAAAAAAAAAGTGAGCATGTGAAAACGACTATTTGTATCCATAGACTTCTCAGAGTCGTGCAGCCAGTTCTGTTTCACATGGTGATGTATTTTCATCGCGTTTGAAGGAAGAGGAATCCGGGGACATGCCAGGAGCCATTGTTCTTCTGACACCCAGACAAGCACAAAGTTAAGACCGACTCTGCAACAAAGCAGAACATCTCCTGTGTGTCTTTGTGTTCTCCTTTCAATGGAAACAAGCAGAGGGAGACTTGTGACAGGCTGCCACGGTGATCTATAAAAAAAATTAAGGCTTGTAAAATAATACAGGCACCTTCTAGTAAGCTTTGTAAAGAAATTGAGACTGCAAAAAACAGCTGATATGAAATTCCACCCTCATTAATTATTGCAGACAGAATGCATTGGCCCCAGTGGAGGTCACACGGTTGTTGTGACTGTGGTCAGGGACGTATGGGTGGCTAGTGGGCAGAGGTTTCAGGGTCACACACTGACATGCCTCAAGGAAGGTGTGTAATGAAGCATTAGACACAGCTGGTGCTTGCCAGGGCAGGCCCCAAGTCATATCCACAAATAAAAGGTCATTTTTGGACCAAAACAGTTTGGGATTAAATGTGTGCCTTTGTGTTGCTGTGGAGGAGGAGCTGGCACTAGCTAACGGTGGGTTAACCTTGGTTTGGGGTGGCACACAGGACAACCTAAAGACTAAGAAGAGATGACAAATGACTTTGATAGTGTGCTTTTGACCACCAACCTCTTTGTCAATGTATCCCCGCACAGCGCCAAAGAGAAATGCCCCGGAAAGCACGGAAAAGCAGATCTCATCAAGTAATGTATAGCGGCGGCAATACAATGAACGATGAAGGGTAGCCCAGGGGTAATCGATAATTTGAGCCACCAATCTGTTCCAGGTGCTTTATGATGTGACTGAGGTAATTATCACAAGATCAATAAAAGAGTTTGTTGTGCAGAGGAACGGGTGAGGGAGGGGTAATTGGTTTCTGCTGCTGAACGCATCTTATGTATGTATTTTCCAATCTGGGGATAGGGGTTAATAATGATTCTCTTTAGAAGTAGGAAAGGTCTGTTGGCCCTGCACTGTTCATTCCCTCTGGGTCCAGGACCAATATTCCGAGATGTCCACGGGGCTATTTGCATTTGCATGCATCATTAAACTCTCACAAAGGGAGCTTTGGTGAGTCTTGGAGCAAAGAAGAATGTACCGAGGTCTGGACTTAAAAGGGAGGGAAATAGAGAGAAGGGATGAGAGAAGAGGATGGCCAACTTCAGAGGAGAGTTCATTTGGTAGAATACAGGACAACGTTTTGTCTTTTTACTAGAAAAGAATGCTCATATGGCTGATAATCAGTTTTCATCAACCTTTGACTCTGCCATGTGCGTCCTGTTTGGAAACAACAGAGAGAGACGAGCTACAGAGAGAGACAGAAGTAACTATTTCTGGACCATATTTTAAAAGATGTGTTCAGGTGACAGAGAACATGTGGCCCCTTGTGGTGGCCCACTTAACATCGAAATTCTTATTTGTTTACTGCACGTGCAGTTTTAGTAAATTGCAATATGTTTAAAGTAATGCACTGTGTGGAGGATGGATGGATGTAGGATTTGAGATGAGATGCAGCTCTGAAGCATCATGCTGTCATCTTAAAACCACATTTGTAATGGAAAGCTGGAACTATTTACAACTATAGAAGGGGTGAAACCAGGACTGCAGGTGAGGGGGACGGGGTCGGAGGAAAGATAGTGGGGGGGTTCATGGTAAGCCAAGATGAGTGTGACTTTGAGGTGGGTGATGTCGGTAATAGAGGTCCCACTAGGTTGGCATGGTGACCTGGAGTGGGTGAAATTGTTTTTAATATAAACCTCCTTGGGAACGCGGTTTCCAACAGGCAAAGCTCGTTCATGTTGATATTCATTTCAACCTCTGACTGACCCTTCCACCCTTTAGTTAATAATCTCCCTGATGCTGCTCTACACCTGCTTCACGCCGCTCTCTTGCAGACAATTCTCCTCACAGATTCTCATTTCTTTATTTTACAGTTTAGCTCCCTGTGGGTCGACTTAACCTCCCGTCTGTCCTCTTCTTAGAGTTGATGAGTGATTTCATATCTTGCATAACCTGGGTTTTGCTGTTGTTTAATACCACATTTGGGTCCTCCCACTTTCCAAATGAAATTTTGCACGAGCCTATTATGCAGTAGGAGACATACAAAGTATCCTCATGAGCCTCATAGAGCAGCATCAACTGCACACAAAACTGTCTTGCTCAGTACTCGTGAGACCACCATCTCACAGTTCTGGTGGAAATGTATGATAGACTGATAGAAACCCTGTATAATTTGAATCATGATAAACAGATTGTCAAGTGTGGATGAGAAAAAGGAGAGTTCATATTTGCATACAATAAATCTTATTCCAGGGTAATGTAAACTGTCTTTTTCTTTGATTAGATATGTTGTTCCTACTCAATATTATAATATTATACATTTAGTGTAAAATGGTGCTGATTATGGAGATGTTTGCCATCTGTAGAGCAATGGTTCACAGCATGCATGTGTTGTTGATTTACTTATCATATGTGTAGTGTCTTCGTTTTCCTATACTGTTTATTAATATATAAACCACAAAACATCCTTTTTACACCATTTGAAAACTTTGGTATTTGTAAAAAATAATTTACATCTTGCATCTTCATAAGTGAGCTTTATAGTTGCTGGAAGCTGATATTTGTTACATTTTCCCCTGTTTTAAGTTGGTATGCTAAGCTAAGATAACCAACTGCTGGCTCCAGCTACATATTTATAGTACAGGTTTGAGAGTGGAATCAATATTCTCATTTAACTAATCAACTATTCCTGAACTATTCCTTTAAAAGTTAACTGTACCTTGTACTGGGAGTTTAGGATTACCTAACGTAATTGCCATTCAGAGCATGATCTCAGAAATGTACAGTTTGGTGTCGTGTGTATATAAGAAAAAGAAAACAGTATTATAATAATACTAATTATAATAACCAAATATAATTATATTGTTTTTTTGTATGTTGACTTTGACCAGTGAAATTTGTCAAAGTCAACTTATGTCCTTTCTGCTTTGTTGTTCAATTAAATGTTGATATATTGTAAATGAGGATCTGAAATTAAATCAGCCGCATCATCTGATTGGACAAGTCACAAATTAATTTATTTTGTTTATTCTCATCTAAACTCAATGAACCATTGCTCTTGTGCTGCTCACCTTCCCAGCATCAAACGGAACAATATAATTTGCTTATAGCGGTGAGTCCATCTCAGTTTGCCCTGCATCCTAAGCATTTGCAGCAGTCCTAATTCATTGCAAATGTGATTGATGTTTGCAAAAACACTCCAAGACAGTACCGCAATCAATTCTGTTTGATTTATTGTCTTTGCAGTTTCCGTATGCATTGTGTAGCCATTGTAACAACAGAAACTTACTGTGTAGCCTCACTCACAGAACCATCATCATTCTTTTCCCAACCCCTCTGTACAGTACGGTGTCGAATCAACGCTCCCAAGCTGTGCTCATCATATTTCATTACTGTAATTCACAATGAAGGTCATTTTTATGAATTGACTGAGGAACGAGCAGTTTTTTGTCCAAACTTAATTAAAAGTCAGGCGTAGCTTTCTGGGCAAGGGTTTTTTTCTCTCTCTCTCTTCCTCCATGATTCAATAATCAACAGAAGTAAATCATCTACAGTCTATTGCATCAGTCGCCAGCCGGCTGGAACAAATGCAAAAAATAAATAGACCTACCACAGCTTGCCCTGAGTTACTGGCAGGAGCTGCTAGGTTACTCTGTGAAGCATTCAGAGGCACCTTTAGACCACATGGCTACAATTATCACAGTGAAAGACTGTTTAAAGGACTGTGCTGTGATCTATGGAGTGCTGATCAGCTGTGATATCAGCTATAGTTGTTATTTTATTCCTGTGATTTATTGTTATCACAATATATCATGGGGCTGCTGGTGCCACTAGCTTCACTAATTACTAATGGTGATTTAATGTAATGGTGTGACCATTTCCACTCCCATCCCTGTACCGTTGTCCTTGTAAATTAGGTGTGTACCACTGATTAATGGTTAACACCCAGTATTCCAAGAGAGGCATCATCAGCAAAGCATGTAATTAAATGGTTGTCTCAATTACTTATCAAACTAATGTAGCTAAAACAGAAGCTAACTTTATTAAATGTATCCCGCTCAGATAAAGTGTTACCCAAAGATTAAAAAACAAATTGATATGGATGAAGGTGTAAACCCATGTAAAGTAAAAAAAAATAAAAGATACAACGGCAATGTTGGACATTGGCTTTTAAAAAATAAATGTCTTTCATCTATAAAACGATAAAAACAAAAAACTGGAAGACCCCTTACCAACACAGCAATGGTACAATTTGCAGGATATTTTTAGGTCTGTATATTTCCTAAATCAAAAAATTCCCCCTCAAATTAATTGCTTCTATCAACTGGTTCAATTCCTGAGCTGCACTGCAAAAGACAAAGTGCCGAGCCAAACATGGTGCCCTGTGCCATCAATCATTGCTCTGTATTAACTACCCCACCTCCCATCGCAAAGAAAACAATTAAAGTTAAACTTGTTGATTTGTTATGGTAGACCATAAATCACACTGGTATGTGAAACCCACCATCTCCTGGGGCCCCTTTTCATGTTCCTTCCATCAGTGAGCCGAGGTTAGAAAGCACCGCTTTGAACTTGTCCGATTGGTGCTCGGTTATTTATGTATTTCCTCGTTTGTTTTGAATAAAATGATAGTTGCCTCAGTCACATTCAAATATGCTGAATTAAAGCTCCTTACGTGAGCCTATAAACGCTGTACATATAGATAAAGTGCTTACATTATTTGGAAAGAAAAGAAAAGGCAGTTTTCAGAGGGAGAGAGATACTGAAGTCTTGAAGATTATGCTATTTGTGTGGCTTTATGTCTCTTCTGACTTTAGTGTGGCGACAGCAGGAGAGAAATGTTGTCTGTTTATTTCAGCAGGATGTCATTTTGAAACATGTAGTGACACATTGTTTTGAACAGCCAAAGCAGTTGCAGCTAATGAGCTGTTCTCTTCTCATAATGTTCCTTCTTCTCCAGATTGGCTATTGTTATTTTTTGCCCCTACATTTTTATCAAACTTTTGTTTTTGTTTCAAACATATAGTGCAATTGAGACTTTTCCGTCACTGCCGGTCACTTCATAGTAAGCTATTCTGATCCTGGTGGGGTTTTTCTCTGCCATGGTCAAAGAGGTGGGCATTGTGAGAATGTCTGGACTTAGAACGGGAATGAGTAACCATTTCCAAAGCTTTGAATTGAAAGTGTTTACTCCTTGGTCACTACTACTCATTGTATGCATTTATTACTTTATTAAGAGAGGAAAGGAGAGGGACCCCTTAGCTTGCAGCATAACTGGCAGGCTCATATCCTTGACATTCGGGGATCATGCAGAGAGTGCAGAAATTCTCTGCATGTTATATTACGGGAGAGGAGAGAAAGAAGAGCCAATTTGATAATGTGATACAGCACAAATGCTGTCCATGGCCGCTCAGCTTCAGCAGAACAGGAGACCTTGTTATTGTCGGGGGCAGACCACGGGTCAGACAGCCTCTGTCTGGAAATTTTATGGATGGAAATTTGTCTGAGGAAGTGTACCGAGTCTGCCCAAGTAATGAGGCTTAACACATGTTTCATCAACTAAAGACACATCAAAATCCACACACAGGAAGCCTCACCTCGTTAAATTGCACAACAAATTAAGTTAAGACCGCAAATTACAAGAATCCCAGTAACTGGAAAAATTAACATAACTTGTTAAAATCATCCACAACGCTATTGGTTTAACTTTGATGTCAACACACAGTTTATGTTGTCACTTATGGAATTTATTTTAATCCCGTAATTGAATAAAAATCATTACGCTGATCACTGTTACTGTCTGCAAAGCTAATCTACTACTCGCATGGTTTGTGCTCAGTGGCTGAAAAAGCAAATTAAGTTGTTGTCACTGGATTTGCATTACAGCCGGCCATTTAAAAAGCTTCACTTGTGTGAATTATCTGTTTATGTCTATTAAGCGTAAGGTTAACATTTGAAATAAATCAGATGCTGTGTAACAAATCTCTTTGTTCAGAGGGGAAACAACATGGGGAAGTCATATCCATTAAACAGTTATTCATTCTTCTTTGCCACCTAATTGAGAAGGCAATACTTTTTCTGTTTTCATAACTTTACAGAGGGCACAATAACTGCAGACTGACTTCTGTCATAACAGGCAAAATATAATCTCTCAAGAAAATATTCTTTATGCGTAAACAGAGGAGAGTAGCTCTGTACACAGAGACGCTCACAATGTTGAGAAAACCTAACAAAATACCCCAAGGTCACAGAGATGGTGGATAGCAGTCAGCTCTTGGTACATGTAGGGTACATATAGAAAACTAGAAAAGTGCACTCGGATATGCTCTCATTTTAATCTATGCAGTTTTCTGCACTGGCTCCATGCAGGCTTGTCTCAGCTGCAAACTGAAGCATTTATTTACGCTTCACGTCTGTTTTCGTGACAATGCATGTGTGAACGCAAGGTTGATGCCAAAAAAAGAGGCACTGAAAGAATATATATGATCTACATTTTGAGCAGAGTGTCCTGCTATCTGATTCTGTCGAGGAAATATTCTAAACCCTGTTCTCCTTATTAAAACAGAAAACCGTACTCCATCTGAATTCAAGCTTCTCAAACAATGTTCCAAACTAAAACAGTTCATGGTCTCTACCAGCCAGTTAAGAGTAGTGACAAGTCAGCGGACAATGACGGTATATAACAGCATATACAATATGTTGTCATTAAAATATGTTTTCAAAAAGTGTGAATAACTGCAAACACGAGAGGTCCTCTAGCATACAGTCATAAATGTGCACACAACTGGGCCCATCAGGCTGATGGATCCAGTAGTGTTCGATATTAACTGTGGACCGACAGACAGACAGACACAAGGATACACACACACTGATGCATGTACATGCCCACGGATGAATGCATTATTTTATGGTGGAGATAATAATCTGAGGCTGGAAAATGTTCTTATAGGAGATCAGTTTGTTGTACATTCTCCTATGCAAGAGCACATACTCTACAATTACAGTGACTCTTGCCAACATAGCCCGAAGCTCTTATAACTAGGCGTTGAGCAGAAACACAGCATCCATATCTAAGCCAACTATCATGGTGTGAGCACACATATTGTATAACCGGTTGCCAATAAAGTCAGTTTGGCTAGTCCTGACTTAGATTTTTGGCATGTTTTCACAGCTCCGACTCTGTCTGGCAGACGCAACTAAGCTAATGAGCTAACCATGAGAAGTGTAAAAGCCTACCTGCTGACTTCAGAGCCCAGACCTTCAACTAAAAGGTAGGACAGCTAAGAGCCCTGCTGAAATACATTTCTTTCAATTAGGCTTTGAAGAAGCCCGGACTCCCTTCCACTCAGCCTCGCTGTCCGTGTCCCAAATATTCTGAGTTAATCTCATAAATAACTACAGGTTTGTTGTTTTGTAGAGGACAAAAACAAACATGACTAGATTTCTGTTTGGGAACTTTGATTTGTTTAGCACTTACTCAGTGTTCTGAATGATTAGCAGCTAATAGTATTTGTGTGCCAACGTCACTGCAGTTTTACCAGTTGTACATCAAATGAAGTGCTTTGTTTGCTTCAGACAAAAAGTTAAATCCAAGTGACCAACTTCTTAAAGTTTTAGAGAGCTCCACAAAATAATTTAGATGAAACTGTGTTGACATGAAGTCACAAAGCTTTGATTTGTGGTGCGACGTTGGCACAATCTTTATGTACTTTTGGCTCATTGATTCACAATGCTGCAGGGGTCTGCAGAGAATGTCGGCTATTTGGAGCTTCTGTTCACTCCACAATAACAAGGATTGACTATAAGATTTGCACGAACGGTTCTGTTGGTTCTGGGTGTCTGTTTGAGCTCGGCACATTCAAACAATGTTACCCAGAAGGCTTTTTTGTCCCAGTGCAAGCTACAAATGACAGCATAGTGGGGCTGCAATTTTAGTAAAGAGAGGAGGAGGAGGAAGAGGAGGAGGAGGATGGGGAGGGGTGGGGGGTTTTGGCAGAGGGGGGATGGTCAACCATTTATGGGAGAGAAGGGAATATAGCAGACGTGGAGTGAACTCGAAGAGGGTCATTTCACAGTGAGGGGAGAGAAAATACAAAATAAGTATGATGAACTTGAAGCTTTCGATTTTTCTTGCATGGCTTAAGGACTGCAGCACAGAAAATGTGAAGCTCTGTCTCTCTCTCTCTCTGTGAGAGCTGTAGCTTTTTCTGTTCCATTGGTATTCCACCAGATTCATCACCACACAAGGATGGCTTTCTGCCATCTCTTCTCGAACATAGCTGACAGATAATTCTAAATCACCTCCTGCTTTGGGGAGCGGCGTCTGCTGGATTGTTTTAATCACAGATAATTGATTTTATTTTAACAAAGCATATGAGAAGAGAAATCCTACCGCTAATAAAAAAAAAAGGCAGCTGGTTAAATGTTACAAATTTCTTGGGGAAATCAAATGCATGTGCATCTTATTTTAAATCATGTTCTTCTTTGCTGCTCTTAAAATGACGGATTAAAAATAACTGGATTCCCCTAATTTCGAGGGAGTAAATTGGTTTAGGGTACAAGACAGGGTGGACCAGATTAATTTGTGTATGGTACTGAAGATTATTCAGTGGGATGTACCCAAATATCTTACTGACTATGTTTGTCGGGTTGGGGATTAACATAGTTATACCACCAGGCGGAGCTTGACTGACTTGGTACCCTACAGATTTAAAACACTACTGGCAAATAGGTTCAAAACCGCTGTAAGATATATAAGGTATAAGGTATAGCAGCAGAAAATATTAAATTAATACCTCAAATACTGCCGCGATTTGTTGTGACAGGATCAGACAATTTAGATTATTATTTACTGTGTATTGTTTTTAGTCTGTTTGAACGTGTGAGCTGTCAAGTTGTAATTTGCTAGTGACCCGTCCTGTAACCCATTCAATCAAGGACCACAATGGAAATAAACATACTAGCTTTCTTGTGTTATCCCTGATGATTTCTTTAAAAATTGTACATGGAGCCCATGTCCCTTATAAAGCCTATTTATTTCCATTGCCAAATAAATCCAATCAACCAATCAACTGTGGTTTATGTGGTTTAACTCAAAATCAAACAAGCTGCCAAAGACTTAAAAATTCATTTCGCACAGTGTCTGAAAATCTGCTACATTACGCTTCAAAAGTCCCCATGAGGGTTGTTTAACAAATGGTCTCCCAGGAACAGGGGTCCCCATGATTTCATATTCCCAGAACTGTCATTCTTTAATGGGAGGTTCTGCTGACCTCTGTCGCCTCAGTAATTTCTACTCCAACTTGAATTGCATATAATTGCAGCAAATGCTACGGACAAGGACATTTTGGTAAATTTAATGTTTGCTTTGTGGCATTTCGTGTTTCAAGAGCCTCCTACTCATGAGGCTGGAGTCTGTTTAAGCTGCTCGGAGCAGAGCGGCTCTGCTGCAGATTTATAGAAGAGATTATACTTGTCTGCTGGAGAGTACCTACAACCTCTTACCTACCCTGTCCAAATGTATGTGTCTGATATATTCATAGATAGTGTAGGTGCATGCAATACTATATGTGAAGTAGACACTTAATGTATGGCTACATCTTATGAATACCTAATTACTCCCTAGAATAGAACAGTATTTTAAAAAAATGCTTTTTTATAAATTGCCCACCTTTTCCTAGTGTGCTTTGCAGTCATGCTTATAAAGTGATCTTAAATAACACTAAAGCAGATGTGAAGCTGATTCAAGTTTAATTTAATTTTCTTTGAGGTTGTCTAAACTATTTACTTGAAAAAAAAGGAAGCTACCTCTCACATTGTACTTGAAGCTAAAAGCCTGTAAATTGTTTTCCATGATGAAAAGTTGTATAGAATCAAGCAGAAAATATACTGAAGCAACAAACAGCAAAAAATCTCTCTGATCCAACAATGTGGAGGCTATTTGAAATGCACTTTGTTATCCACTAATTTGAACCAAACATCCCTCCCCTCAGCACAGAATGAAGCACAGTGATGAAAGTAATGTCTCAATGCTTTTGTCTAAGACCCACACCGTGTGGGTATGAGTCTCTGTATTGGCAGGCGATCCTTGCTTTGACAAAATAATCCCTCTCTGCATGGCGGACATTATCCACCTCTGACGCTTTCACCAGTTGATCTGTATTCTGGGATTCTTCCATGTGCACCGTGCAGGATTGCCCCTCTCTCAATTTTCTGAGTCTCCTTTCTTTCGCAAATTGCGCATTGCACGTGGTTAATGATCATTTAAATATTATAAACGAGGAATATTCCTTTTCTTTTCTATATTTCTTGTTGAAAAGATTGATGAGAGATGAGTGTGGATCAAATCACCAGTCACGGATTTGTGAAAGCATCTCATTAATTAAATGATAGGCCCATAGTGAGTTTGTCTACATTAACGGAGGAGTAAAGTCTCCAAATGACTTATCCCGTCTTGTTCTTAATTACATGAACTATTGTATACATTATAAATTATAGTCCCTAAACTGCTGATATTACATTCTGTCTTCAGAGTGCTGGAACAATGTGAAATATTTGGATTAAAATATCATTCACTCTTGTTTACAAATTCCAATGAAATTTCCTGATTGATTATTGGACGAGCTAACATTAAGTAGTCGGTTAATCATTGAAATGACCAGACAACTTCAAAATATCAAATAAACCAAATAATGCTGGACAACTTCCAGGGGGATATAAATAAGAGGAGACTAAACATACTGGCCAGGTCCTGCATGTTATAGTTTTATTAAACAATCTAACACCATTGTATCAAAAAAGATGTCTAGCTTTAAGCTGTTACCGAGTAAACATTAAATATGTTACAACAGATCCTACTGGTTTATTTAAGCATATCTTAGCTTTGGGTGAGTGCTGTTTTTCATTCTATCTTGTCCAGCTGCTGAGAACACCTGCTGAGGTGCGACAGATGTCCTGGGCATAGGCAGATTATGAGACAATGGGTCCCCCCTGGCAGAGCAAGTACACTGACTTGCAGCCAATAGCACAATAACTAAATTCACCTGCATCTCAACAGGATTTACAGCACACACACGCAATTAATGCCAACAGCATATTAACTAAGACATAGAGGACCACATTTACTTGCATCTCATAAGGTTGACAGCAGCCATACACTCAGACGTTGACTATGTGACAAGAAATGCAAAGGGAATAACAGCGACCTCACACTGAGGCTCTGGCTGAGGGGCCCCTGGGCCTGGGCTCAGTAGGCCCGTTTATTCACCCTTGGTCATGGGCATGTACAAATACCGTCATGGCAATTATACCAGCTCAGGGACTCCTCAAACATTTCACTTCCACCAGCAAATTGGATATCCTCTCATTGAAGGGTGTGTCGCTTCAAGTTCATGACTTAAATGTTGTGTTGTAACCCTAACCCAGGCTGTCATGTCACATCGATGTAATTACAATTATGAGTAAATGGTGTTTTCAACAACATCCAAGTTGTTATTACGACTGGGAAATTTGGATTTTAAGAAAGCTCTAATACACCCGACTTGGTGCTTCATAGTTAATGTTCCTCAAAAGGAAACAAATATGGCTGCCTCATATCAGTAATTCAATGTGATGAAGCCCAAATTGAATGGATATGGTGTTATTTAATCCTCACATGACCAACTCTGTATTCATACAACCATCTTGATGACGTTGTTAACATGGGAATCTTCCCCAACTCTACCATCCCTCCCAAATGGCGAGAACCAACATTAGCAGGATTAGCACCTCTGTATAGCTAGTTACACCAGACATCTGCCAGACAACACCTTGTTGTTGTTTTTTTTGTTATAGTATCACTTTATGTTGAACGAGTCAACAGCGCATAACAACTGGTTACTCAGTCAGAGTGGTTAGCTAGCTTTCTGGACTGCCACTGTAAACACAGCAAAGGGATTATTTTGCATTTATGAAGGACGCCGCATCATGCACTCATTTCAATCACAACAGTCGGTTTAAATGTAACTCCATCCTTAAACAGACTGATGGCAACCGGGATCTACACTCAAACCACTGTACATTTTCTGACTGTTTATACCACACTTCTCTCGCCTTGTGTTGTCTGTGTTTTAATCGATAAAGTGTTTTATGGCGATTAGCCTACAGTAGATTAATCATTCACACATATAAGAAATGTAGATATTTGCCTGTGGATCCTGGAGAAATTGAAATAAAGTGGTTTAAAATTTATGATCTGTGTGTTCTTGGGGCACGAAGCCATACGCTTTGAAAGGGATATGATGTAACTCAGTCATTAAGAAATGGCTTCTTCATGCAACCTATCTCCTTGGTCTGCCACCTCGCCGGTAATTTCCCCAGTCAAGGTCATGGCCATCAGCCATCAAGCAGCCATCAGTCATTTCCTGACAAAGTAATACATATAAGGGCTAATCATTAATTACCATCTCTTGACATGGCCTGCTTTTTATTATAATTTGTGACAAAGGAGAAATCAATAATGTTTTAATGAAATAAATTGGGTAGTGTAGGTGTAGCTGACAGTTGGTTTGCTCAAAGGAGACTCACATCAAACTCTAAAGTGGCTCTATTTATCCACAGGCAGAGCGATTGAATATGATTTGCCCAATCTATAACAGCGTTTTGCTGTTCTTTCACTTAATCCCTGGAGTGCAGATGTTGTCAACTCGATTACAACTCCTGGCATGAATGAATACACTTGGCACGGTGACATCTTTTAGATAAATATCTGTCTACTTGAGAAGACACTTTTAAGCCTGGAGCTCCAACAAGATTAAATGACTGGGCAATTGTTTGTGAATCTGCAAATGATTTGAAACAAAAGCTGAAATTATTAAATATTCCTGTTCTTTTCTCGTCCTACCAAAAGAGAGAGATGGATTTATCCACGGCAAGATTGGATCACAGAGCTCTGCTTTAATGTCTCTCAAAACATACAGCACATTTCACGTTTTTGACAACTTAACCTTAATGTATTCCCTTAATTTGATGGCCAGTTATCTCTTCCAAGCTGCCCAAGGATTAAACACGTTGAATGAGTAAGAATCTGTGGAATGACTGATGAGCTGACGTCAAACTCACTATCGCTTGCTGTGAAATCGCAAGAAAGAAAAAAAGCGTCCTGTCTGTGTCATCAAACCCCCATTATTATGCTTTTTCCCCATATACCGGCAATCTGATAATGCTCTTGTATGGAAATACTAATTATGCCCTGCTGCAATATGGAAAGACAGTGAATGAGAAATAGGTGCAACAGAGAGAAGGTCAAGCTACTTATGCCTTGTTTCTAATGTGTGTTCGTTTTATTTTGCGTGAAGGGGAGTATCGATTAAAAAAAAATCCTGAGCAAAAAAGTGGCAGAAGAGACAACAGAGATGAGCTCGAGGAGACGGAGAGGAAAGAGGGAGCAAATGAGAGAAAATGGGTGTCCACCAAAAGTGGAATATTGGAGGGAGAAAGGAGGAAGAACTTGAGGGAGAGAGAAGCAGTGATGAGAGAGCGCATCAGTATGAGAAAGAGAAGGAGAAAGAGTGAGGAGTGATAGAGTCACAGAACAAAAGGAAGACAGAAAATGGGGATGGAAAGCTGAGAAACAGTAGAGATGGAGGGAAGAGAGTGACAGACAACGGGGAAAGTGCTGGAGTGCCCCCCACAGGCCTGCCGACGTACCACCACAGCAACACACACTGATCAATTTATCATTGTAATGCATTGCCTGCGTGAATTGAAACATTACACAATGATCACCTGAATGGTTGCAGTGTCACTTCCTAATAACATATGTGCTGTGAATTAGATGAATGCAATTTCTTTTTTTCTGACAGACTTGTTTTCTCATTACGTAAACTATTTGGACTTATTTGAATATGTTTATATATATGCAGCCAGAGAAGATGCGCTAACACAAGCGTTTGACGGTTCACTATCACAAGCCGCAAAATCGATGCCACGCAGACACCCAGTGACTTACCTGGCTGCTAAATTCATGTGGGAAAGGAAATTCCACACCCTCAAGGTCAATCAACACATCCCATCCTACTTGTGTTACCATGAGAACAAGAGGCCTAGCAGTCTCATTTATATTCACAGTCTAACAGATGTACATTTGAAATGGCAATTAAATGCCATTTTTCCTTTGAAGACAGAAAAGAAAACAGCAACGAAGTGATTACAAAACTCTTGCCATTCATGTGCAGTAAATTGTGATTTCGTTTTAAGACACTTGGCTTTTCATGGATTTTTCATGCAGCCCTCACAAAAACACATTTGGGTTGTTGTAATAATATGCATGTTTTATTATTCCCATTCATTTCCACCAAAAAAGTGAGGTTGAAAGTGGGTGTTAAAATGCCAAGAGCACATTCTAAATAATTGTATGAGTGAACACGATTTGAATCAAGCTAAAAGCAAAGGAGGCTCTCTATTATGTGTACGAGCAGTAAGTGCCCTCCGTCTCTGTTTCTTGTCTGTGAAGTTTGCTCTGCACGGTGGCTCGTTGGAGAAATTGAATATATATATGGACACTTTGGTCTAAACCTGAGGGTTCAGTCGATGGCAGAAATACAAAACAAGCATCTGTCTGTGCTGCAGTCTCGACTCGTAACTGTGAAGGAGCGGTGCTAGGAGCTGGAGGACCTTCAGGGAGACAAAATAAAGCATATTTGAAAGACAGAAAGGCAGATGGGACAAAGGTGAAGGTTACAGGGGACACATTTGTCTTTTAAGAATTCACATTTTTTCTCACCTCCGTTTTACAATTTGACTTGCAGTATGCTGCTGCTGCTATGGAGGTCAAAATATATGATACAAACAAGTTTCCAATTGCTCAACTCAGTGGGCTCTGATTTGAAGGGTCAGGTGTTTCATGACTAAACATGCTGAGGCTCTCTATAAATAGTGCCGAGCAAAAGCTCATAATGGCATTGGAGAGCCGGGAAGCATGACTGACATTTAGCATGTCCATATATAGCAGAAGACTCCCAGACCTGCCTGCATGTTGTCCTGTAGGTAGCATGGCGGAGTACTTATTGATCTGCGATTGCCTCATAAAGGCATTTCTCAGCAGATAAGGAACGACGGTCATGCATTTATTCATTCTCCTCATGACCCCACTCACCCAGAGAGGAAGAAAAGACCAAGCGATCACAAAGACAGTGCCCAGGAATGTGTTATGCATACTCAGTACATCTCAAGTGCTGAAACCTTTTCTCTCTAATGGTGCATACCTCATCTGTAAATGTCCAGTGCTCTTACAGTACTCTTATCAGAGAACTGTAGCGGGTAGCAGTGCTAGCACTACTGCTAGCAAGCTCTGCTAGCATGTTTACTGCCAGTAAACTAATACTGACTGTGAAAGCTTTTAAAATGAATAATTGTGCAATGTAAATATTTCAGTAGGAATTGATTATTGGAGAACACTTTTATTTTCTGGGCTGCACGGTGGTGTAGTGGTTAGCACTGTCGCCTCACAGCAAGAGGGGCCCGGGTGGAAGTTATTTTTGCGTACTGTATTTATATTATATATATATATATATTATACTATTATATGTTAATAAAAGGAAGTCATTTCCCGGGATAGACAACCTTCTGTGTGGAGTTTGCATGTTCTCCCCGTGTCAGCGTGGGTTCTCTCCGGGTTCTCCGGCTTCCTCCCACAGTCCAAAGACATGCAGCTTAGGTGCATTGAAGACTCTAAATTGCCCGTAGGTGTGGATGTGAGTGTGAATGGTTGTCTGTCTCTATATGTCAGCCCTGCCACAGACTGGCGACCTGTCCAGGGTGTACCCTGCCTTCGCCCATTGACAGCTGAGATCGGCTCCAGCACCCCTGCGACCCTTAACTGGATAAGCAAGTTACGGAAAATGGAATGGAAAAAAAAAAAAAATGTTACAATGGTAACGTGGAGAGTCATTATCTGATATTTTTGTACACATACTGAACAGGGTATGTGCTGGACGTTTTTTTAGCTGTGCAACAGAGCCAAGAATTAAAGAAAAATTCTGTAATAGAGCTGTAAGACATGATGCGGTCCTTAAATGTGGATTTGCAAATCTGATTAACTACAAAGTATGGTTAGCATAATGGTTATAATGACACATTTTTGAGGGAGGTCAGCTTGCCACGTGTGTTTTTACTCATAATCAGAGTGTTTATATTTAAAAATGTTTTCATTGTTCAAATCAAAGTTAATCAAAACATAAAAGTGGTCCATCGATTGCATTAACATCATCAGGTCTGGTCATTGCAGTCCATTGAGAGTGTCTGTAGCTTTTACCATGAAGCCTGTCATTATTAAGGATTAAGTGTAATGCGCCAAAATGAACAATGTCATTGTTTTCTCCACAATGCCTGTGAGTTTGGCAGCTGAGCATAACTGATCGTTTAACGTAAAGCATCAATGCATTCAAACGTCCAATCAATCATCAGTTATAACGTGCAGAAAATAAATTGAGTTTCAAAGTTACTGCTCCTTCTCAACCAGATGATGGACTCTGCAAAATGGCACATCCATGCCTGCGCATCCGTTGGCCCTGGAAAGGACTTCCCAACAATAGCCCACCTGGACTCTGCCGTTCCAGCTCAATGTAATCAAAGGCTGTGTGCTCCGAAAATGCAGACATGTTAAAATCTGAAAGGATGACATTAAGGATGAGAGATGAACAGGATGACAGAGGGCTGTGTGAGACAATAAAATCAAGGCCATCCAAGAACCAAGATGGATTGATGAGTCCATTGAGTGGAGATGGCAGGCAGCCAGCTAGCACAGAGGTCAGTGCAGAAGGATATCTCTTGGAAGAAATGATGCATTTAAGAGGGCCAAGGCTGCCAGGGTGGGCTCACTGGCGGGGAGAGAAAGAGGGCGATATGAAGTGAGCGATGGATGAGGAGGCGGGGAGAGGAGGCTGGTATGTAGATGAGGTGGAGACGTGAGAAATATTTAAAACAAGGAAGAAAGATGACGGTGAGCGAAAGAAAGATCCATTAAGCGAGATACATGTAAGTGGACAATAGAAAGGGAAATATTGAAGCCGCTGTGAAAAAGAGTAATTGGGGGTTAGAAGTGGAATACACAAGGCGACAGGTGGAGAAAACACAATGTGACGAGCCAAGTAAATTTTAATTAAAGCTCGGAGCATCAATGATAAATTTGTCACATTATCTGTAACAATATTCGAGGATTAAAAAAAAACGGTAACAACCCACATGAACACATGGTTTACCAGAGAGGCTCACCGTGTTCTACAGAGACACTAGGTTTCATACCACAGTGTGAGCCAAAACATTATGCCTAGGGAGGCCGGTTTTATTAATCAAACTGATTATTCAATGAGTCAGGCACTCGCACAGACAAGGAAAAATAATGGGTTTGAGTCTTAGTCACCAAAAATGAAAAATATCACCCATCTGCCCATTGTGATTTGCTGCGATGGATCCGGCTAAGTGTCTGCTAACACCCCGCCTGGCTAATTGAGTTAGGCTTATAACGGTGAGGTCCACAGTGAAATTTATGCAACCCATCTGCCACATAAATAAACAATGCCGATGGAGATGGAGCGAGCCAGTCAGAAGTTAACTGTCTGACTTTTCAAAAGGTATCCCTTCCCTTCACTCTGAATACCCTGCCTTTATTCCCCTCCGCTCTCCCCTCCTTTCAAATCCCCCCCTTGAAATCCCCCCTTTGCCTGAGGGCTGTGGAAATCCATGCTGTAATGTGAACAGCAGTCAAGCTTCTCTCTCCTCACTTTTCTGACAAGGAGATAAATGCTGCACTAGTTATTAGTCGACCATGGCTGATTGATATCCTCTACGGAGGCCCCAAAATGCAACTCTTTCCTTGCTGTTGCAATTCAAGGTTACCAGACTAATAAATAGAGGCATTTCCAGGGGGAAGCATAGTAGAAAGCTTTGTGTTGATGGTGATTTAAAAAACTTTTTAAAGCCAATCCTAAGATCTGAAGAAGCAAGAAAGACAATACTCATTTGATGGAGAACAGTCGCATCAAAATGGAGCCTGAATGAGTTCACTTGAAGTGTTTCTTCAAATCAGAGAGGTAGACATAAAGAGCTTAACTCCACTTTCAACTTGCCATGATAATGTTTGATGTGTCAGCTCATTGCATTTCTCTCTA
Source organism: Anoplopoma fimbria (assembly GCF_027596085.1). Classification (NCBI taxonomy): domain Eukaryota; kingdom Metazoa; phylum Chordata; class Actinopteri; order Perciformes; family Anoplopomatidae; genus Anoplopoma; species Anoplopoma fimbria. Next base: position 8,850,037 of record NC_072452.1, on the reverse strand, counting down.
TTTAGAAATGCACTCAAAGAATGAAATGAATCCCCTTAAGATGTCCCCAAGGGAAGTTCTTCAGAATTTTTTTTCCTCCTCCATCTGTCAAAATCATACTCTCACTCCAATACACAGCCTGCAGAGTTTATAAAATGAGAAGGTTGTCGTAAATGTATATTAAGCTTTTTAGAAGCACAGTTGACAACAACCAAGGGCTTAATCGCTCAGTTGAAGCAGAACTTGTTCTCAGGCAAAACGTAACATCCTCATAATCCAGGTCATATATAGAGAGCTTTCTAACCCACAGGAGCACCATGCATGCATGCATGTGCACACTGCATGCACATATTAGGGAAAAGATAAAAAAGAGTTTCCTCACAGGCAAATAACTGGGTCGGCTAAACTGCAAATGATACTTTAAGAGATACAAATACACTTTTTACATTGAGGGAATTCTTTTCCCTTACCAAGAAAATAGTAGATGAAAAAGAAAATGGTCGGGTTTAGAGGCAAAATCCCGTGGCATCGTGACTGATTTACAGTAGAGTGGCCATAATCAGTCAATTAATCACATAGTGGATTGACTCAATCAATCAGAAACTATTTGATAATCATTTATCATTTGTTTAAGAAAAAATGACAAACATTCTGTGGTACCAGTCTATCCAATGTGAGGATTTTCTGAATTAATTGAATAATAAACTGAATTCAATGATGATTAATCAATTAATCAAGAAGATACCTGGCAGATTAATTGGAAATTAAATTAATTTGTTGGTTGCAGTTTGGATTTAGAATTTCTAGCGTTTCTCTTATTTTCAGCTGTGATAAAGTCGCTCCACTGCAAGAGTATTACTAGAGAGTGGGGTTGGTTTCTGTTGCTGACCTTTTATAGCTGCTCCGCTGTTCTTAGACGTTCGCTGCACGCCAGCGATGTCATTTCGTATGACTCGCCAGGCAGGCAGCTCTAGTAAGTTTAGGCAGCTTGTGCTCAGGTTGTTACTTTAGCCCTCTCCTCATTGGGCACACTCTCCATCTGCCTGGTCTGTGTCAGCCTGGCAAATGTCCAACAAGCAAATGTGTCCCCCCCATCCTTCCCCATGCTCCCCTTTAACTGCCACTGCATCCACATGGGGAAAGAAATACCTACAGCAGTGCTTTGATAGTTTTTCTAAAGTGCTGAACATCGCAGCTGGCTTTCTCTGGAGGTGAGGTAGGAGTGTGGTGATGCACAAAGAGCCAGCAGCCCTTGTAGTCAAATGTTGGACAAGTCACACTCACCTCTTTTGACCACAGTTGCCTCTGTGCAGTCGTCAGCCTGCTTTCACTGTGACAGCTAAGTCCCATTCCAATCCAGCTGACGGGCCTGCTTGCATCAGGTTGTGATCCCTTTGACGAGGGAGCTTTAACCTTCCTCGCTCAAAGAAATGTCGGACTCGAGATAAGTTGCAGATGGCAGCCCGGGCCCCATCTTTCTCATTGTGCTGAAGAGGTGTGAATTCCCTCAAGGTAGCTTGGCGTACTGCCCTGTCCAGTGGAGATGAACGCATAAGATTGTGCTTACCTCCTCACCCCTCGTAGCTTCACTCTTTGTTGAAGTCTGCACAATTTCAACTTCTAACGATACACCAAAGCTGTTGTTCCTCTGATGTCCTGCTGTATATCTTTCCGTAGTTCATGGAGTTGGATTTTTGGACAAACCTTTTACAAATCTGTCATCTCTTAAAACCTGTCAGCGTCACAGCTTCAGACCTACCATAAGACCTATTGCTCATGAAGTCATTCCCACATTCCGCCATAAGCACAACCATCTTTACCAATACCTACCAGGCACAGAACGGCAGCTGAACTGCTCTTACATATAGACAGTCATGGGAGAGATTCCTGCCTTGCACGCCATGGGGAAGATCTACAGATTTCACATTATGTAGTAGTAATCTCAAAACTGGGCGAGGAATTCAGGAAGAGCCATTTATAGGAATGTTAAGTCTCAGATAATTAGAGTTGATGTCACTTTTTATGATCCATTATTCCAATCTTTAATTTTCTTCAGCTTATCTATACTTTTTTAATTACTATTCCCTATGAGGCTAAGCCTGAATACATGCACTAACCTTTTGTCTATTCAATTCTAAAGCGCTATAATTTGCCCACATATTTACATAATATCAGCAACTTCATATTGGGATATAATTGATCTAAAATTACACTTCGCCAGAATTTTCCTATCTACAGTCACAGTTTATTCAGCAGCTATCTGTGTTTACTCCATTGGTATTGATGGATTGTCACCCAGGGCACACCCCGGATGAAAGGTACACATTGGTCGACAGCAGTTCGGTGTTATCGCTCTCTCCTGGGATCGGTCCTTATTGGTAGATGCACAATATGAGCCCCCTTTTGAGAAACTGGATTCAGCAGGAATGCTCATGGTATCTTGAACTGCCCTGTTCTTGGCTCTCTGCTTTGCTAAGATAATATTTGACTTTCATGCACTGGCGGCTTATACCTTCTGTACCAGTTTACAGCCGGAGTAAATGTCATATTATAACCTAACTTTGTGTGCAATCATCGGGCTCTTAACCTTTTTTTTTTTTACTGTTGCTTTTGGCATAGATGTCTTTTCATTTTTAAAGAGCAAAGGAGAATAACTGCCTTGTGGATACATGACACAAATTTAAGGCACATGCCTGGCCCTTGAGTCGATTTGTAAATTGAGCTCAGGGCAAGCACTGTCAAAACAGCCTCTGTCCATTTGGATCGAGGAGATTATTACCACAGCTTCCTATGCAAGGGGGCTGATTGCCTGGCAACACCCACATTTACTTTCACAGCTAAACTGCATCTTGGATTTATTTTAATGACTTTCATTGAGAGATGCCATTGATGATAACTGCATTTCACCCTAAGAGTCATTAGATACTGGCATGTGAATGTGAAGGCCTCTCATTAACCTCCTTCTCTTAGCGGCCGGGGTTTGTCAGGGTATTTACTTTTCATCCTCCACACAGTCGACGTTGCGCCAGATGAACCGACCAAAGTTGAAAGCAAGCTTATCTACATAGCCCCACTTTCCAGAGAGGAAGAAGTGAGATGCAACAGTTGGCCTTCCAACATCCCCTCAGGACTCGACAAAGTGCAGAAATTAAACTTTTGGAGTAAGCATGTTAAATGAAATAATTATGCGCTGCAAAAAGACAGGGCTTACCCTTGACACACACGTACTTATCAGTCCTAAGGATGAGCCCTTATTCACCCAGAATTTAAAACGTAATTCAAAATCACAACTGATTTAGCGAGCTGGTATTGTGTCACTTTATAATGTAAAACAACCAGGTTATGTAGTTGCAGTAAAAGAAGAATATCTTGCTCATGCAATAATGTAAAAAGATAAATGCGTTGTGTTAAAGTAACACTGTAAAACAAAAAAGATAAAACCATAAGGTAGTTTCTGGCCCATTCCAAAGCATTTATTTGGCGTTGAAGCGTCAGGTTGTCCCAGGTTTCAAGGATTATTAGGTGAGTTTGTGCTGTCAGGGATGTGCTGTACTCAGGCTGTTATAAATGGTTTGTTCCACTCAGGGACCAAGTGTCCTATCAATCTAACACTTTAGAGTATCATCAGTACTTCAGACCTTGGTGTGCTCTGCAGCTAAAAAGAATGGACTGTCTTTTCCACAAGCTAAATCATAAGAATGCCTCTTGTTTCTTAATAATTCACCATCAGCGGATTGTGTACTGAACATGTAATATGCTGCTTTTTCATGTGTTTCCCCATCCCAGTATAGCCATTGTTGAACAACTGGTGTCATTTTACACCAACGCCATACATTGCTTAATGACTTAATTTATGATGGGATTTATATGCCGCCGTTCAGAGAAGCTAAGCACTAGCCTTTACTGCTGGATCTGTTTACTGCTGGATCTCAAAATAAATATTTCCTTTGAAATGCAAATCGTGGCATGCACAACAGAAAAAAAAAAAAAAAAAAAAAAAAACATGTTTCAGCTTTTCTGCTATTGTCCTCTTGCTGAGGAGCGTGTTGTGTGTGTCTGCGGCTTAAACATGGGCTTGTGAAGATACTGTCATCATTTGTGATGTCAGGCTATTTGCTCCTGGGAAATGCTATCTGAAATATCTCTGTATATCCTAGCATTTTGTCGATCACTACCTCAGAGGACAACATTTGCATCATTATTGCAAGTGTGAATAATGAATATATTAATTTTCAGTGGCACAGTAAACAAATGCATAGCTACGTTTGTAGTTGTATCAAACGTGTCCACTGTCCAGAGTGAAGGATCCCTTGCATAGAGTTATCAGATTATTGAGACTTTTCATGTTCCTGCTGAGCTTTGAGCTGGTATCTCTTTATACTGTAGCACTTGAAAAACTATTCATCTTCAATGCCAGAGGTTTCTGATGCTTTTTTGTCATCCAAATGTAAATCAGAAGAGCTCGGAGAAATGCAATAAAACATGTATAAATGTGGTATGGAGAGTCTTCACATTGGCTACTGCACCTTGTATCTCCCGGCAGATTGATTTCGTTGCCGTGCAGCAGCGGAGTCAACTAAATATGTAATAGGCTCGCTATCTGTAACGCTCAGGAAATTATGAATAGATATTTAATGGACTGGTTGGACTTCGATATATCACTTCAACATGTGCATGTGCGTGGGAGGAAGAAATGGATGTAGAGGGCAAATCCCATTGGTCAAGAAACGAATGTGCTTTATCTCATCATCAGTCTTAAATAGGACCATCGAGTGTATAATGTCAACACCTACGAAGTACTTTACATCTTAGATTTTATCAAGCAATACTGTGCAGGGGGAAATTAATGTGATTGTACTGTATGTATGCACAGATGCAAAGATAAGATTATTAAGGACTACTAGAGTTGTGTATTTGCCTTAAATGGTATTTGAGTCCTGGGGCAAAACAGTCAAGACTTTCTTGAAAATTAAAGCGAGACAATCCGAGGACTGGTGGCAACTGTATAGCTGATAGTGAATGGGTTGCTGACATTGTGCACAAAATAGCAGTATCACAAATTGCGATGATTCAAAATGAAATAAAGATCTCAGGGGAAAAAAATGAGGATGAGTCATTGCAGTAACTTTCATTTCACTCGTTGGCACTGCAATTTTATCTCTGCTGTGTGGCAGTGTATTGCATTGAGGTTTAACATCATGTTCTTAAACATTGATTACTTGTCTGAGATTACAATTATAACACATTTTTTCTTCAGCACCACTACATGGTTGAACTGTATAACTGTAGCTGAATGGATGGCAGCATTAGGAATGTTGAAAGCAAGCCTCTGTTTAAGGAATCGCATCAAACAAGCAAGGCTATGCCAGGAAAGAAGATTAATGGCTCTGCCTGGTGTAATGTACGTATCACCCAGTGCAGAACATGAACAAAATATTCCTGCTTTAAGTAACATGAAGCCTGATTGATGATTCAGACATCATGCCACTAGATGCTGTAACTCCCAAAAGATGCAGTACTTTGCTACGAGCATGACTGTCCGTGGACCGAACTGCTTCACTGCCAAAGGTCCGATTTGAAAACAAAAATATCAAAGACAGACTTAGGCGATTTGTGAATTCCTCCTCCACACTCAAGTGCCTTCCCTTGTTGCTGAACAAAAATGCTTTTGATCTCAAACTTGAGGCCGCTGTGTTCTCAGATGACAATGAATATTACATGGAAACAGCCTTGAGATTCAATTCGGCTTCCTGTCCTCTACAATGATGTAGCGTTTGTCAACAGAAGCCTAGACCACAACAGTGCTGAGGAGAAGAAAGAAAAAACTCTCCGCAGACTTTCACAGGATTAGTACCGCAAATAGTTTAACTAGCCTATGTGACAGCTGCTGTCACCTAATTGAATTCTGTAATTCATGATTCATTCTTGTTTACCGCCAGCACAACAGGTGACATGCTGATGAAACATCTCCAAAGAATAAAATGATGAATGAAACCTACTGATACTGTCAGTGTGCGTTGCGGGCTCCCTACCGACCAACTGACACATTAGTCTGTGTATTCGGACTAAAACTGTGTATCAAAGTCAAAAATGCGAGTTTCGGGCAAAAATCGCACAAATCTTTTGAACCTGGGTAACACCTTATCATTCCTTTTTCACGCAGCGCTCCATTATCTCCCATACTGCAAGAGAAAAGGGTAAGGAGGAAGAAATAACCATTATGAAATGCAATTACAAGTTGCTCAGGGGTCCCAACACCCACGTTGTGCATAACATCGGGCCAAATTTTATTTTGCCACGGTGAGTGGTTGCTCATACATATTGCACTAAGGAGAGATTATGTCAATTCGTTTCCACCAGGCTTTGACATCGCTTTGCAGTAAGTGTAACACTCAAAAATTGATGCACCTGGATTTCAGCCAAAACCAGCCTCGCTTGAAACAAGAATTCAAAAGATGATTCCATTATTGCTCTGTAGTTCAAGTTAACAATTAAGCAATATTACCCAAGAGACAGTGCCATTCATGGATTCTGCACAGAGAAGTACAAAGCAATGAAGCTGGTTAGTTTGTTGCCTGGCTGCCAGCTGTTGATAGGTTGCTAGGTTACAGATATGAATCGGCAAATAAGTTGGAGTGACACTTGTGTGACGCTGTATTGACGTATATTGGCTATTATTCAAATGGCTGTGAAGGATCAGCTCATTGTGTTGCACTTAGTCTCTTAAGGGACGATGATGACATGTTAGTAGCTTGTAAAGAATGAATTTAATTCTAGATTTCCACCTTGAATCTAGTCAGTGTCATTACTAACATCCTCCCTGATTATTTTTCTGTAAAGCTATGAACACACAGTTCCAGCATCTTGAAGGCATCCACAGATGCAGTGGCATCAGATTACTTTCACCACCTCTTCATTAGTTGTGCCTTAATCACAGATCATAGCCGCTGATGCACCTGGGAGTGAAATGGTCTTAATATGGCTGCTGGCAGAGATGAGCTCTCCAGCTGTTTGGTGCCCTGCGAAGCTGTCAGCCCTCATTTGAGCCAATTGCCCTGTGGAACTCAATAATCAAACCTGTAATAACCTCACACAACCTCGAATGCTCTCGTGTGCAGGGCCATTCGCTGCACACCCCATTTCTCTCCTGCTCTTTTTCTGTGTCTGCTTCTTCCTTTGGCTTGGCTCAGTGTTGTGCAGGTCTGTGTGCAAATTGCAAATTGAGTACGATTACTAGCGGACTATTTTACTTCAGAACATGCCCTACCTGAAACCACATTTTTCACGTTAGCTCACATGGCTTGACTTTGTGGTAAAACGTGTCTTTCCACTTCTTAAAAGTAAGCAAACATATAAAAAATGTTTTGACTTAGTGACTAAATGTGTTTGTTTTTTTTCATAATTTCTACGCTTTCTTTATATTCAATTTCCTATTTGTCACAGGCCAAAAGTTACCCTTTAGCTAGTTCTCTTTGGTGGACTATAAATTGATTACATTCAATGTAAATTTGATCTTCAAAACTAGAATTATTTACAACAGCAGTAAGAGAGAGGAGCTCTTTCATATGCTGATTTGTATGCCTGTACCGAAAATAATGTTTGTAAATCATGCATTTTAAAAAAGGAATGGTTTTGCAGTAAAACTTTACCCATCAGCTTCAAAACAGATGCTACAAAATGTATTTTCAAGCAATAAATGTGATCGCCAGTGAATTGAGTTATAAAAAGAAGATTTCTTTTTTTCTTTTTGCCTAACAAAGCATTTTCCTGAACCTGGATGAGAAGGAAAGTTAACTTCATTGAAAAGAATGAAATGTCACCGTGTTGAAGTAAAATGTCATGCAGGGAATCTTTTTGAACGTTTAATCACATGCAACAGAGAGAAGTCTCACTTTAAAGATCCCACATCTCATGCGATTCAAACAATACTGTCATTAGCATACCTGACCTTTGTGTCAGTGCTATTCCTTTAGATGTCTGTTGTATTAAACATTAACTGTTTCATCCTTGATGAGTGCATAACACCATGCAGTCTGTTGCTTCCAGAGAACCCCAGTCTCCTTTGTCACATGACTTTGTAACTCGGAGGCACCACCTGCGCTATCCTGTACTGCTGTTAATGAAAAGAGTTTCAAGCTTAAACTTTTCTGGACAGCTTCCCTTTTCTACTTTGCCTAACAAGGTAGGCATTCCATTTCACTTGGGAGCTTTCAGATACATTTTAGTCTCCATAGTGTGATGAGGTGCCAAAACTACCAGGGGAAGGCAACTCTGTGGAGAGTCTGTCAGTGTGCTAAGGATCAAAGCCATTTGCAAAGAGCACACACATCAAACGCTGCTGTGCCACGTGTTACCTAGCAACCCCAGACCAGGTGTTGCAGAGAGTAGGAAATATTAAAGCCCACATTCTTCCTGTTTTCTGCAAATACAATTTTAAAGGAAATCGATAAAGCCTGATATGTGTACTGCATGCGAGTGGAGGAGCTTCTTTTTTTTTTTTTTTTTTCTCTCCCTGCACTACAGCAGACAACAGGAGTGCGAAGAAGATAAGAGTGTAATATCAAAACCTGAGGCGGCAGGAAAGAAAATATGAAGGAGTGACACATATCCTCAGATGGATCACACTAATAATGCCCATATCCTGTCCATATAAGGAAATGCACGCTGAAGTGAGCACTAAAAGAAATCGTGACGGGCGCACACACCTCACCGAAGAGAGCCGTGTGATATGTGGAGCTAGAAAAGGCCCAATTCCACTGAGTGGCTGTGTCAGAATAGAGTTAGGCAATTATATGTGATGCTGCAGAGCCCTGAACAGGAGCAACGCTTTGAGCTCGAAGGTGAGGCCACTGGGTGCTCACGTGTCACAGTCAGCCCTTTATCATGATTAGAACACAGCTGTCATATTAGCAGGAATTATGCAGCGTTACAGTCCTATAGTTTAACAAGGCTGGGCAGGGGGCATCCATGCCTGCTGTTACTGGCAACAACTGTATCTAAACCCCTAGCAGTGTGTGAGGTCTGATCCCCCCCCCAACAGTGAAGTCAAGCATAAGTCAACCTGTGCTGTAATGTTGTTTTAAAGGCACCACCGCCGCCGAGGTGCAGCTAAATTTGTGATTTACAAACGATACCAGCAACCGTGTCGCCGTTTGCTCGCCTCTTGTCACGTCGAGGCAAGTTAGCTTTATTTACCTATGAATGGTGATAGTCATTGCGGGGAGCTAATGCGAAAAAGCATCAGGAGCAATATGTGTGTGCAGCCCCCCCCTCCACCAGGAACAGTCCGGAAAGCTCGGAGAGTGATGTGGCACCGCAGCCGTCCCAGCTTGTCTGTCTTAGCCAGCAGAAACAGGTGTAAGCTGTGAAAGTGCTTGATGAATGTTCTCTTTAGTGCCGGTGACTGACTGCCCTTATTCAAACAGTAGACAGCTCCTCTGGCTAAGTACTCTGAGAGCAGATACTGTACATGGCTCACGCAGGCATGCAGTGTAACAAGGCACACACACACACACACACACACACACACACACACACACACACACACACACACACACACACACACACACACACACACACACACACACAGAGATACAGGAACACGTGTGTAAATATAGACACAAGAGGACATTTTTAGCATGCTTTGCATAAATCACACAATGCCCAGTTTTGCTCCACTTTGATAGGAAGACACACCCTGCGTACAGGATCGCTGATTTATTTAGGTTTGTTGATGATAAGAGACATGAGCGCCCCACCTGTAGCCTCCCCTGTTGCGGTGTATGTGGGCGTGGGTGTGTGTGTTTATGTGATGCATCCATTCTGATAATTATTACACTGCAAGGATGAATAGGCTGCGAGGGGATACAGCCTCGCACATGACAACTTAATCAAACCGCGCAAGGACAAAAATAGGATTAAAGAGGGAGAGAGAAAAAGACGTCTCCCTTTTCATGATCTATGAATAGAGTCTGAAACAAAAGGACATCAGTGGATGGAAGGCCTGCATGACGGAGACAGACTGTTCCCCTCGGGGCTGAAGGGATGACTGACAGAAGCACAGGGTCGCGATCTGACATGACGGAGGAAATAGACAGTCACATTTAAACAGAGAGCTCGCCATCCAAACGCAGCCTTCATCTTTTTTTTCAGTCTGATGATGAGATGCATTGGAGGAATATATGCACATAAGCACCAAAGATCACAGGCAAACAAATCAGCAAACGCCCACTTTCAGAGAAGGGCATCTTTTATTACTTTTGGGTTATTGCTTTTTCTTTTCCTGGCCGGCCTCTGATCCTCCTCTCCATTGAACTTTTATTCTGGTTCCTTTTGATCTTTCTTTCATGCTACATGAAGCTATATCAACAGTACTCCCTATAGATAAGTTTCGACATGAAAATTATCTACAAGCATTCATTTCTGCCAAGCTACCTGTACGTGTATTGACGTAATGATAAATGTGATAGGAATGGGAGTTGATAATGAGATTTTTTAAAATGGTCTTTGGTGTAGGAAGCTGCACGTCTGATGGCCTCTTGTAACCTTTCAGTTGACACACTGCCACATGTCCCTAAGAAACCAATTACTCCCTTGTCTGATGCTTTTCCACCGCACGATATGCCAACTTTTATCCAATCATGCTTTGGTCTAAAGCAGTAGTTATTCACTCTTTAACTATTTATTTCTCTTTAATCTTAAATCTAGTACATACAGTTGCAGACTTTTGTGCTGACAAATATAATATCCTTTCAAGCACAATTGAATTTATGGAAATAATAGGCAATTAGAAAGCACTGAGAAGGTTTGTCAAATGCTGTAACGTGAACGTAATGTGGATTTGTGTTTGATGCAGTGAAGCAACTAACAAACAACTAACATAGTAACATAACTGGTTCACTTGGTCCAGCAGGACATCATGTGACACAGACAGGAGACTACCTAGTGTCAACCTGAATACAGTAAATACATTATGCCTTATCACGCTATGTGTATTCATGCAGCACGTTATGTAATGCGGTGCAGCTGGCTGCGCTTCATTAATCACAGTTAAACCAAATTCATGTCGTGTTACAAAGAAAATAGTTTGTCCTGTAGTAGTGGTACTATTACTTTATACACAATCCAAACTTTTTGTGGTCTGCAGCATGAATCCCTTTGAGAGAAAGAGTGTTTTTCTTCTGCCTTGATGCAACTGAGCTTTTCATTGGGGGAAAACTGAATGCCTTTTTAGCTGTGGTTGTCAAAAATTTCACAATTTTGAAGCAGCTAGCAGCGTGGTGTCTGACAGGACAGTCTCTGTGGGGGTGTGGATGATTATGACACTTATCTGTATAGCTTTAGTTTTTGTATTTTTGAAACAGGTGTTTGAAAGAATTTAAATATCTGTTGTTATTGCCCTTTTTGAGGCAGATTGATCAAGACAAGGACTATATCCTTGAATTATTTCATGTCAGGATATGGAAATACATCGTGATACAATTCAATTTCTGGGAAATAAATTGAGTAAATATACTTCAAACACTCTACACAAACAAATCAATTTGTTTGTGTAGAGTACACACAGTGATGTTAAAGGTTGGATGGCTACCACAGTATAAACCGTACGGCAAAATCTATGACGATAGACAAATATAATAATCTGATGGTATATATATATACTCACAAATGGTGCTATTTGCTTCACATTTTGTGAAAAATAAAAATTGCAGACACATTCATTTAACTCTCTGACTCTGAATTTACTCTCAGTAATAACACACATACATTATCATATTAATGGGATTCAACTTCTCATTCATTGTCTCTTTGTTATGCCCCTCTTTTCTGAAGTATTCTTCAGATGATCTTCACCTGGAGTACAACATGATTAAAAATTGTTCAGATTATTCTCATATTTATAGAAATAAACCTGCTTCTTATTCAAATACGTCACACTTCTTTACCATGAAGGTCACTATATGATATTATATCACTTGAAAATGATTATAGCTTTAACTGAACTGTATTCATTTGTAAAATGACATACTGTGTACATACTGTATACATTTGTACCTTATAGGTAATATATTTCTATTTTCAAACCGCTAAAAATACTTACTGTGTGTCACTTCTGCAGAGTAACCAGGGCAACAACCCCAAACTAACATTACTATCTGTGAGCAGTCGATGCTTCATCACACTTTAATCACTCCCAAGTGGTCGAACACACTCAGGCCTCTGCCCAGTATGGTCAGAGTAGAAATGTGATGGTTTACACTTTTTAAAAATGAAATGTTACTATTTATTGCAAACAGTTTAAATGATATGACATGATTGGGAAATTTCCTTATGACTCTTTTGTCATAAACGGCAACATATATTGTGCTATTCCAGTCCACGTTATAATACAAGGCACAAGAACCACCTGGGAAAAGACAACCAACAACATCTTCAATAGATGGGACAGCAGTATTTTGTTGTGTAGTTTGATACATTTCAAGTTTTGTGGCATGTAGTTTGGCCAATTCCTGACTTAATAAAGTACATTTAACTTTTTACCACCAAGTATGTCCACAACGTTACAGGAAGGAGAAATGAAGAGAACTTAGCTGGTCTTTTCAATGATGATGACTAAGTGGTTTGTTCTGTAGCTTCACAGCAGGAACCCGACCCGACCAGCTGGGGCCTCTCTGTGTGAAGTTTGCATGTTCTCCTCTTATCTGCGTGGTTTTCCTCCTGTTGCTCCTTTTTTTCTCTAACAGTCCAATAACACGCAGGTCTTGTGAATTGGACACTCTTAATTTCCTGTTGTGGGTGTGAACATGAGTGTGAATGTGTTCATCTATATGTGTTAGCCCTGTGATAGACTGGTGGCCAGTGCAGAGTCTATACAACACCTATAGGCTGCAGCTCCAGGGGACTCTGAACAGCATAAGCAGATACACAAGATGGTTTGATGGATGTTACATGTCGATGTGCGTTGATTTGATCTGTATTAATGAGAGGCAGTAGACGAAGGAGCTTAAGGGTCAGATCACTCAAACATGCCAAATAAGAGCGTTGTGTCATTTGTGAGAGAAACAGACACATTTGGCAGATCAAGTAGAGAATGAAAGTCTGAACAAATATTTTGTATTTCTTACCTTAAATGATATTGAAATTATCCAGGAGCAATTATAAATCTGAATCAAGCAAGTCACACGCGGGGCATAAAACATACTGAATGCTTCTCTTTCTTAATACTACCAGCTCTTAACAACATATTCAATTGTTAGACCTTATAAGTCAAGCAAATAATTTTTCCTTTTAACAAGTATCAAAACTGAAATGACATATTAAGCAGACTAAACTTATTTCATTTAGTGTCAAGATTAAGCAGCAATTTTTAATGTAATTGGTCCTAATTCTACTTTTTATACTGTAACATAAACATTGTTTTCTTATGTTTTACATAAAAAAATATTCAGAGGAACTGAAATAACAGTCATCATATAAATGTAGTGGAGAAGAAAAAGGTACAGTTTGTCCTATGGAAATGTAGCGGAATATAAATGTAAATTTGCACAGGTTAATATAAGCTCAATATTATATTTGTCTTCCACCAATGGTCGAATGTAATATTTTTCTTGCCAATATTTGTTTTGCTAAGGTGTAAGATCATTTTTTGTTGGTTGGTTAGAATTAAATCTTATTTTACTCATCTCAGAACAATTTGGATGAAAGTTTATTCAGGAAAATAATAAGTCATGATATTTATTATTGATACCAAAAGAACTTACATAAATGTAGCTGCGTTTAACAGAGCTGCATTATTTCCTATCAGTCTTCTCTCAAAAATACTGAAGATTGGTTCCAACATTTTAATTGAGCTCTAGTGTGAGTGCAGAAAACTGGCCAATTTGAATTGGAGTGCTATGGAGCAAGAGTGCGGTCAGTGGGTTTCCTGTGGCAACTTGATCTGGAATGGCATTATAATCTATTTGGTTGGCTGCTAATTGTGTACCGGCTTTAATTGCAAATCGATGAGTGCTTAGAACACAAAGACACACAATCAAACACACGTGCCTCCCCAAACCAAGAAAGCCCCACTTCCTGCCACTCAGGCTACACCAAGGAAAATAAACCAAATGGCCACTTGTGACCATGTAGCGCCATCATACGGTGTCAACAATCACGTCTGCATTATGCAAAAAGTGGGTAAACAACAGACTGAGGGACAAGAATTGGCAACACCAGCTGTCTAATTAGCTTTGTGCTGCTCTTGAAAAGCAAACAAACAGGGAAAGCGGGGACAGTCTGAAAGCCGGCCAGGCATTGCTTCTAAGTGTTCCGTTCCCCCAAAATCAGACGGGGCGCTCCAGTCCTGCTTGCAAAGAGAGAGAGGGAGCTCTCAAATAAGACACACAGATTAGATCATACGTTAAGTCCCCAGAAGGCCTTAGCTTGGTTATTTTGGAAGCACTGCAAAGACTCACAAGAGGCTCGGGTAGAATTTACATTTTTATGAAGCCTTAGCTGATTGCTATTACATGGAGTTCCTCACAACTGCCTAGTTTAAACTTAGGCGAGGCACACAAGAAAGCGTATATACTCACAAAAAAACTAGCCTGGTGCATATGTGCCCACACAGTCCCCACTAATTTAACACACTCCTGCTGAGAGGTTGCACAGAAACAAATTGTCCTGTAAACATAGGGAGGGAGCAGAGAGGACACCCAGGGGTACATTACATGAAAAAACACATTCTCTTCAAGCAAGATGTAACAGGAGAAAAAAAACATTTGCAACAATTTTCCTGCATTATAAAATGTACAAAATGGAGTCTTTTTGTATTATATAGGGCATGAGCTGATTCAGTTATAAACATTTACAGGGAAAAGGGAATGAGGTCGTCTTTTTTTTGTGGTAGCATCACAGTGACAGGCACGGGGGATGAGTAGCAGGAGCAGCGTGACGAGTGTTACCGACAAATTTTGCTCGGCGAAAGACGACATGTATCATGTCAGAATCGCCAGGACTCGTCACTTCACTGTCATTTAGCAACAGCCTGTGTGGGAGTGAAGACAAATCCACATTCCTGCGTCGTTATCAGGCACACTGCAGTCGGAGGAGTGAGTAATGATAAGTCACGTACAGTGGTGGCTACTATTCACGAGTCCTTCGCTAAAATAAAAATTCTGCCGTTAATGACATTTTAGGTTGAGTGGAATCAAACACACTACAAAGGCAGTTTCCTTTCACTTCTTTAAAAATGATCAGTCCCTCCCTCGTAAATGACATGGGCTCCTGGCACCTCCAGAATAGACGACGTCTTATCTGCAGCTCCCCTCTTATCACTCAGCCCCCGTGGACACTTTTGCCAGGTAGCAGGTTGTCATATGACACACAGTGCTGTGACAAGCCGTGGTGTATCATAGTTTGCCACACCACTGGCAGCTCCCATGTGATAATACACCACATAACAGTACTGCGTGGTCTCAGATAGCGCTGAGGGGAAATATGAACCCAGTGGTGATTTATATCTGCCTTATTAAAGCGCTGACCTTGACCATGGGGAAAACTGGATTAGTCAGATTTTTTAACAAAGGGTGACGTTATGCTGTTGAAATGAAGAGCCTCTTACTTTTCATGCCCTCTTGTTTTTTCCCCCTCACTTTCCCTGTCTTGCGTTATAGCATCCAGTGTTCATTGTCCTGTTAAACAAAAGGAAGGGCTGATGCAACAGTCTGTGGCCAGGCTTCTCTCTCTGGAACAACATTAACGCAGCAGACACTGACTCTGCACTTGCTGTGGGGTAACACTGCTTGAGCAAACAACACACGCGCCAGCTATGCTACCTCGGTCATAGACAAAGCCTGACGATGAAAGGATCCTGCAGGTTGTTGAAGGGATAAGTGCATCCTGCAAGCAGCAGTTCTTTTTTTGCCTCAGATAGAAATACATGAGCATGTACTTTTTGACTTTTAGAAGACTGGTGCAAGAGGGTTCAGAACATAATTAAACTCGGGTGTAAGGACCTCTTTCATACGAGCAACTTGTGACACAATTTGTTTGGTTAAAAACCAAGCCCAGGGTTGTTTGAAATATAAGTACGGAAGAATTTTCATCTGATTTTAAAGGTATCACGCTGATAGCCTATAATATTGTAAAAATATCAACCTATATTACCTCATTATTATCAGGTTATAACCCCTTTCATGTCACCATATTAACATCCGTTTAGCCAAATATCACAATGACATAACCATTTAATCAATAGCAGGTTACTAAACGAAATATTACTGAATGCTACAGTGTGTAGGATTTTGTGGCATCCAACCGTGGTAACACTCAGAGGCCATCATTATTATAATAACCCTACTTAAGGAGCAACCAAAGTTAGACGGCGGCTGGCCGCACCACGGTTTTCCCTCTAGGCTCATGTTAACGCAGTTTCAAAAGCATGTCGGAGAACTACGGTGGCCTTCAGGTAATGTAAGCAAGCAAAAGGCTCTCTGTAGAGCCAGTGTTTGGTTAGAAGAGTGGCAGACTCCTAAGATTTAGCTAAGTACAAAACCGTTAGCTAAGATTTCCTTTTAAGCTCACGAAAACACAACCATTCTTATTGTCAGGTTATTATACACTAATGCCAACATAATTCAGAATATAATCAAATTCGTGGCCATCTTTAAATGTGTTTCCCCATTATTACATTGTTTTTGGCATCTCATTAAACATTAACATAAAATTTTTCTTAATTTATACCTCCTAATTATGAATCTATTACCCCACTATAACCATGTGATTATGGAGCTGTAATGTAAAGTGCTACAATCCATTTTGAACACTAGTAATTGAGTGATACTCTCGGAGGATGAAGGCCAGTTCTTGAACAAATGAGTCAAAAGGTATTTACATCGCTAAATTGACTGGGGGACATTGAAGTGACCTTACATTATAGGGCCGTGTCTATCCTTTCTCCTCTCCCACATGGAACATTAATGCTCCTCTTCTTTAACCGTCTTCCTCTCCTCCCCTTTCCCATTCTCATTTTCTCCTCTGCTCTCCATACGGCTCACTCCTTTACCCTTACCGTCAGACGTTATCTCAAAGACCAGATCACCATGGCAACAATTAGTCACATCGTCATCGCCCACACTTGTATTTGATGGCTGTTTTTATTTTGGAGGGTTTTGTCAATGCACCCATACCTCACTGGCAGATCTCCAAGTAACCTGCTCTGAAGGAACAATGTTGCCATCTGTTGGATCCATGTGTTTGCACACACAGCAACTGACACTGAAAAACATCCAGCATTCCTGTGATGACTCATGACAGGCAATCACATGCTAATTAAGACCTTTAGCTCCAACCAACAGCCGTATGGTTCAATCGTATTTTACAAGTTTGGGACACGTTGAAACCACGGAAGTCCCCCTTTGAAAAGGTCGCAACACACCACAGCATTTAATCCCTTTGTACATAAAAGAAATAGAAAGAAGCTGCCTTCTTCTAGTTTTCTGATATGAAATGCAGCCATACGCTCATAATAGTGGTTTGATACAAGCCTTACTCAAGGAAAAGTAGAGTATAAATAGTTTGATGGCAGCTCAGTTTATTAAACATGGAAAATATTTGGGCTTGTGACCAGGACTTGCATTTATTCATCAGCCATATTGTATATCTCTAAATGGAAAGAGTACTCTCTTGCAGCAGTGTACCAGCTAATGTGAGAGATAATATATTGGCTGAGATTTTGGCTGAGTGTTACCCTTGAAATCTTGGATCTGCTTCTGCTCTCTGGAGGTGCTAATTAATAAAAAAAATTAACGTTAAGTGATGTAATACCTCATAGTCACAAATAATTTTCCATGTGGGACAGATTATTGCTCTTATTATTTACTGTGCTTGCTCAAATCCATGCCAAGAAAATATGTTCAAGTGTTTACCTACATTATCAGGTTTTCTTGCTCAGATAGTGCGAAGAAAGATATTCCTCGGAGACTGAAGTACAGAAACAAAGCTAGTTCAGTGTGAGATAATGCATTATTAGGGGTAAATGAACTCAGGTCTGCTTGAGGCATTTCTGCACAGACACCACAGACACAAGCCCAAGGCAACATATTAATTATTATTGTGTGGATGTTTAGCAAGATATTTAATTCAACATCTTTACAGTCATATTTACAATATGGCTTTAAAGATAAATGACCGACCAGACACTGGCACATGTCTGTGTTTGCTTTCAGGTCTCCACCAAGAAGAGACAACAGCTTTCCAGTCCTTGGACCGTAAAGCTCTGCTATGGCTTGCCAGACACTGGGAAATAAAAGAGAAAATTGGCCTGCAGATGCTCAGTGGTCTTCTGCAAATGGAGTGAATACTGTCTTCATCAGCTCTGCAGCAGTGGAGGAGCTACAGGTTCACAGTACTAGTGAATTTCAGTAAAGCTTTCATGTAAAAGCATGTTTTTACAATTCAAAATATATATCTTATCCAAACGAGGTATATATTTTCAGATGGGCTTGCTCACAAATTCATAAAGATGAACAGTAGAAGAATTAAAATCACATACATATATGTAGAAATTAAGTTTCTCTTTTAGATTCTATATATTTCCATTTAAAGCACACTCAGCTATTCCTCTTAGTTTGCGTTTGGATTCTGCCCGAGCCCTTACAAAATAAAAAGGTTGTAGAATGTTTTCCATTTAATTTACTGTCAAGTACACTGCATTTTTTAAGTTTCCTCACCAAAGTGTTGCTATATTTGGCTGCATATTGTAACACCCCGCCGTGAGGTAAATGATCTCCCAAAAACCTTGGCTTAAAACTCCGACTGAAAATTTGTGCATTTTCTGCTTTGCAAATTAATGCAAGCACCTCGTTTCCTTTCATTATTTATTCATTGGGAGCAAATGTTTTTCTCTGTGTCCATGCTGGGGCTTTTTCCCCTTCGGAGGAGACAGATACAGTAACTCAAGTATTATTTGAAATTATTTAGAAACACTTTTTCATGTGGCACACCAAATACCCTCCATGCAAATACCAGATTGAAAATATTATCCTGACACAGAGGGATAAAAATAGTTTCTGACTTGTTTTTTTTCAATTATTGCTGAGTTTTCCGTGTCAGGCAAAAAGCCTGTCCCTTTCTTTCCAGGCAGATTTGCATAAAGTTTTATGGAGATTACCAGTACATAAATGCTTCGACTGTTGATCCCCTGCCAGTCAGTGTTATTCAAGGATCGGGCTCAGATATCTTCAAATATCCTGAATATCAGCAAAACATTAAATAACTGGGTGGGAAGCACATCAAGACAGCTTTGAGTTCAGTCTGATTTAGGACCCCATAAGCTAAAAACATTCATTATTGCGCCTGTTTTTCAGAAAGTATTGAACTGACACTGATCTTTAGGAATACGTTTTCAAAAATCCGTAGAAAAATATTGTTTATGTGCTCTTAATGAGCTCTTGGTTGGATTTACATTCTTTAGAACGTTTGCTTTCGCCAATTATCTACAGTAACTCATCGCACCGCAGACCTTACACAACCCCATTTAATTAAGCTGGATCGAGATCTTAACATAGGCCAACTGCATTCATTGTTTAAGCCTTTCCTGAACCTTTAAACGTCTGTTGTACTAGACGTCCTCAAGACTGCATTGATCCTCTCGGGTACATTAACCTATCAGTGCAGTAGGCACTGTGCATTATGATTAAGCACATGGAAAACACCCACGTTCCTCTCTCAGAGGTCAGAGAGAGGCAGCTACAGTAAACCACAAGGCACATCATGGAGTTAATATTGATGAGATGGACTTCATGCTATGCTATATCTATCATGGAGCAAAGATACCCTGATTTAGTGTGTCCAGCAGTGATGTGGGGACTATTAAGCCTATGGCACATCTGGACTATAAAGCTGGGTCTGAGGTATTGATAGGGGAGACATGGGTATACGAGGAAGGAGCACGGACAAGGGAATAGCCAGCCTTTGAGACACGGTGTAATTAAAGTGCAGGGGGCGCTTGTGGCGCTGGCGGGCTCCTTGCCACGTTTCCCATTGACTTTCAACTGGACGAGGAAGGTCACCAGCAAGGTGTTTCGAGCAATCTCCACAAATTGTTGGACTGAGGCTTGATAATCTCCAAGGCTTTAATGGATCTCAGATCTGTTTACCAAGTGAGTGCACCTCACAAAGTCATTTGGCAATTGTTTTACCCTCTAACACAATAATAGAACTGGAATTGGCTTTTTGATCAATGACATCAGTGGTTAAGTTGATATATTTAATAAGCACGACAACCTTGAGCCTCATAGAATTATTGGGTGCGTTTATGTGTGCATGTTTGTGTGTGTCTGCGCATTATAGAGAGATAGGTGTGTGCTCTGTACTGTACAAACTGTACGGAGGAATTCTTACTTTCATACGGGAGCCATTTGTTTTAATTTCCTCTTCAATATCTCATTCAGTTGTTCTTCTTCAGTAGTTTGACCTATAGAATGTGTGAACAGCTGTTTCCATTCATAATAATAAAGTGCGTGATGCGATAATGGGTCTGGTCTTTTCTGTATGTTTATCCCGAACTCCCCAGACAGCTTATTATTGCATGCAAAGTAACTATAATTAAAGAACTCAACTGCTGGGTGTACAGTAGTTTAAAATAGCGAGGAGGATACTGAGAGTCTTCCGTGCTGCCTTGTCATCTGTAAGAATTATTGAATTCTTGCCGAGGCTGGGCAAAGGAAGCAGTGAGAATGAGGAGAAAAGGGACCCTGGTCTTTCTGCTTCAGAGTTGTAATGTTTCCTCTGGTCTACTCTCAGGCATTAATGGTTGAATGAATAGGATTGGACATGCCCGAAGACTCAACAAGCCCTCTAGATTTGCTCCCAGCCGATCTCAACAGCCTGCATCTTAAGCTCAAGTAAGCACTGTGGTCACTGCCCTCCCAATCATTTCAACAACTCCCATGTGTAAAAAAAAAAAAAAAAAAAAAAAAAACCCTATCTCATTTGTAGCTCATTTAGTTATGCGGTCTGCTTAGACAGAGACAAACCAAAAGAGAAAGATGGAAGACAGAGGGTGAGGTAGATGACTACCACACAACCAGCCATTAATTATTTTTGCATCTACAGCAACAACTCTGACAACAAAAATGAGATTCTAATATACACATTTTTATTTGAGGAGCCAATAGTTAATAGTTACAGATGATTATTATCTATAAGAATGCTGGAGTTCAGGCTCTTAGGCTGACATAAGGAGAAGGGGACGGAGAATTATGGTTTCATAAGTCTTTAACAAGAACGTCTTATGACTTGTAACGCCGCATTGCAGCTCAGATGCAGCTGTAAAATATCCATCCTTTGGAGCCATTTATGACAGGATTTTTTTTTTTTTTACGCCATTTCTTTGTCAACTTCATTTCACTGCAGCAATATCCATAATTCACAGTGATTTTCCCTGCCTCCCTGTCTTTCCCATGTGAAAAAGTTTGGAGATGGAGTCCCCCTAAGTTTCACGAAAAAAAGTGTCAGATTCTCAGGCGAACAATGAGAATAGTATTACACGACTTGGCACAGAAAAGCCTCAAAGGCCTTGGCACAAAAGCCTGTACAAATTGAGAAGATAGAAGTGCAAACTCATTAGCTTACCAGGTTTCCAATCACAGCATTTTTTATAAGCTGGATGTCTCAGTCTGTAGAGCTCTCATCTGATGAGAGCCATTTTGCAGGACTTCAAAGGATACAGCTCTGCTTTAGAACTTGTGGCTGATGTTTCCTGCACTGATATATTTTGTCAGAACATATATTGTGCGATGTGTTTCGCCTTAAATACTCCTCTGTTCTTGTTAATACATTGCATTGCATCACCAGAGCACGACATCCTGCCTTCTTCTTTCCTTTTCGGTGGGCACAGAGAATGCTACATTGTTGTATATGGCCACTTGCTGTTCTGAGCCTGTTTGGTGCTTTTGCTACACTGTGACAAGCTTCCTTCACCACCCTTTCTTCAAGCACTTTTGAGAGTGTGAATCTATTCGTTCCCATCCAATATAGAGCTAAAAGACAGCCAAGATATTTCCCAAATGGCATGCTATACAGCACAGAAACAATACTTGACTTTCTGTATAAGGGCAGAGGCAATTGGAAACCTGTGTGATTCAGCCAGTTTGATCTCGCTTTTAACATGCACTTACTGCGTAGCAAATTTGTAAATGCCAAATCTGAAATAGCAAAGTGCTCTAGCTTTGTAAACAGGTAGAGAGTGCTTTATATTTGACATGAAAATACCTGTGATACCACACAACAAAGCAAAGTCTGATGAAACAAAAAAGCCAAATCCTCCCGTAAAATATGCTATTTGTGATGCAAACAAGGCCCTTGTAAGCACTTTTGACGTATCTGATGTAAGCTCATTTGATATTTGCTCTGCTCCTTGTTTGCTCTCTGTTAACCCAGCTGGTTGTCTTTGCTCTTGCCGTATCAAGTATTTAATCTGCAGTTTGAATATTATGATTGCACTCAATCCTAGATTCATTTACGTAAGTGACTGGATTCAAAACTGCAGCCATGCGCACATACATTCATTGCACCCCGGCTATCAATGTGCTCCACTTTTAATCGTCCCCCTGGGTACACCATATGGGAGATGTTGAAAGATATACTGCTGTCATTCGTGATTCTTGTTCCTTTTTTTTTTTTTTTTTTTTTTTTTTTTTTTTAAATGTGCTGCCTTGCACAATGATGGTGTAGGTAAGATATTACCCTATTATCCCATTAAGGTTGGTACCTCGGAATCTGCAGCGTTCATTTTCAGACAGCTCTTCTCCTGCACCATTTTCATCCTGCTCTGTGAGATGCTCCTCTGTGATGCTGCACTACCATCTGCTGGGAAGCCAACAGGCTGAGCCAGTCGCTTTAAATGCTAGACTCTTTCGTCTCTCTCTCTCTCTCTCTCTCTCTCTCTCTCTCTCTCTCTCTCTCTCTCTCTCTCTCTCTCTCTCTGTGTGTCTTTCTATCTCTCTCTCTATCTCTACAACAGCGATTGATTTCTCTGTCTGCCACTGATGACATTGTACGACTGCTTTGTTGAAATAAGTGGAAGTCTGATAAAAGAAAAGAAATGAATCAAATCTCCCTGGATTTAAAATATTACACTTCAATGATGAAATACATTGAAGGTCTGTAGCTGTTACAAAAGCCCCATTGATATGGCTTAAAATTGACAATGATCTGTGACGTCTCCCATTTGTGATCAGGCAGTCGTCTGGCAGCGTACTAGAGGAGAGTGCTTGACTCTGTGCACAGCAGAGACAGCCAATAGCCACAGCTGTTTGACTCCTCAAAAAGACAGCACAACACATTATGTAATGCAATTATGCACCAACATTAATAGCAGGCAATTGTGCAGGCAACCAGCCAGCTGGGATGGGTTTATATAACTGCCAAAAATTGACAAATAAAATAAAAATGAGCAACCTTTTCCTTTAAGGAGCAAATTTGCAGACGTACACACACACACACACACACACACACACACACACACACACACACACACACACACACACACACACACACACACACACACACACACACACACACACACACACACACAAACACACACACACACTGTCATGCAGCCACACAAAATCCATAAGTTAACCTTCTGTTCATGCGCTCAGCCTTGAGACAGTTTAACAAATTGCTATGACATAATTGTTATATTGCTTCCAGTACTTCACATTGTTAATCTGTATAGCTTGGCTTACATTCAGGTGCTGTATATCGAGTCCAATCGTTGGGGAAAGTGCTCTCACACAGATTCATTGAATTAAGCCTGCATGCATAAAGAAGATGGAGAATAGCTTTGGGCACTTTGTATGTACAATTTGCATAATGCCTTTAATTTTAGTGCATCCGTTATTATACCCAAAGGATAGTTCGATCAGCAGACTGTAGACTTGCCCACAGTGTGTATAATGTACACAGTGGGTAAAGGAACACTTAAACAAATGTGTTAACAACAAGTGTTACATAAATTAACTGGCATTATTAAAAGCGTTGGTGTATTCTTAAGAGATATGGAGAGGTCACAGCGATGCTCTGTATGACAAACACAGACGGGTGTTGTAAACAAATAGAGCACAAATCCTCTACAGCCGTAAACGGTGCACATTACGACATTAACAGTGATTAGGCTACAGTATGTGACATAAAAATACATCTTAAATGTGAGATGAAAGTTTATCTTAATTTCCCTTTTTGGATGTTGATTCTAAACTTGAACATGCATACAGACACAGAGAGCTCAGACGGCTCAAGGTGATGACAGGTCTAATAACATCCATACTCAACCTCCGGAGGTGTGTCATTTACAAGTGAATATTTCATTCTGTGCAACCGTGCACACATTAAACTGCATCGATTCACGCATGTCTTGGGGTTGATATGTACCCTGGTTAGTGCTGTGAATAGTAATCACACCTCTGGAGAAGATAAACAGTCTCTGCTGCCACCTAGAGGTGTTGAGTGCTACCTTACTTTGCTGTTTTTTTTTCCATCATTCTTAAAAATGTCAAGAATGTTTCCTACTCAAAGACCTGCTGCAAGCACCCCCTCCCTCCTTTTTTTCATACAGTTTATGGCAGCCTAAAGTATATGAATGCATTCTGATACGGTAAATGTACCCAATCACTCATGATAGCATTTAAGAGGGAGTAAAACTCAGATTTGAAGTCCCCCTCACAGGCAGGGTTTTATTTTCACTCAGCTCCAGAAGGCAGATGCAGTGTGTATGCACATGCCACGGGGAAAACGACTTGCAATCTAAACAGCTGTAAATTTCAGCTGTGGCGCGGCCTGACCTGTGTCAAGATTTTATAACTCAGATTGATTGGAATTATATAATGCTCGCTGTGACTGGCCGACTCCACTCAGTGGATCTGTAAAAAAAGGAGAAGCATTGTGCAGGAGCTCAGGGTGTAAAGACGTCATGATAGATAAAGGCGGGTTCACTGTGGCTGAAAGACCACTGCCGACTGAGGCTAAGAAATCTGACTGTGCTAGCAATTTTGGAACTGCAGACGGAGAACATTTTATTTCAACATTTATTCCCCAGAATGTAAGGCATGGTGAATCACCTTTATTTTTGGCCTGCCGCTGGTTCTGTGGAGCTTGCACAGTCTACTTCAGATATGCTGTCATTAACACCAACCTGTGCAGCCACAATCATCTGCAAACAAAACGAAGAAAATGGAAGTTAAGAAGCAGCATTATTCAATTTTCGTGATT
Organism: Anoplopoma fimbria; assembly: GCF_027596085.1. Lineage (NCBI taxonomy): Eukaryota > Metazoa > Chordata > Actinopteri > Perciformes > Anoplopomatidae > Anoplopoma > Anoplopoma fimbria. Next base: position 8,824,801 of record NC_072452.1, on the reverse strand, counting down.
TTGAGCTCAGATGTGCTCTGGGCACGTTGTTTCCTTTGAAGTGTGCAGGTTAAGGTAGTGTAGTGAGGGGGTATCTGTTTAATGGATGGGAAAACCAAGTCCTCAAAGGCTGAACAACGGGCTCGTATAGCAAGCTCCTCTTATTCAAATATGGTTAACCCGCTGAGAGGAGGCTTTGCAAAGTGCTGTTCATTGAAATGCTTTTAATGTCTTACGTCTTGACAAATTATTTAGAAACACTATTTAAGAAAGGTTATTAAGAATATTTGTATTTCAAGGATTCAAACTGGGCAGTTATTGCATCACACAACCACATAGGCTTAAGTATGTCAGTTTGAACGCCCTTTTAAGTCACAGGGCTCAGATTTTGGCATACATGTCAATCCTCACAATTATAAGTTACCTCGACCACAGAAGTGAAATCTATATCTGATTGTATTTATACTGGCCTGAATGTGGCAGTTCATATCACAGTGAGAGAAGCCTGAACCTGAAAATACCTCTTGAGAGAATCATTGTAACGGGAAATCAATCTGACAAGTCACTATTACATAACAACTGTTGGCTGAAGCAAATGCCTTCTACTGTATATGTATAGATCCCAGTAAATTGACTATATGAGTCATGTATAACATGGAGATTGTTTTTTCCTAACTTACTAACTTACTAACAGGCACACATTGTTAAAGTAGCATGCACAACCCAATGCGGCTGATTTGAAACCTTCCTTACTTTAGCGTCTTAGTAACTATGTCACTAGCAACTTTTCTCTCATACATTCAGTACTTTCCTTTGGGGAGAGGAGCCTACTGCCCAATGTATTTTTTATTTTAGGGGGGCTGGTTAAGTACAGTGAAAATGTACTTAAGTAAAATCAGAATCTAAATAGAAAAGGGAAATGTTGCTTTAGTAATAATTCAGTCTTTTTTGTCCACTCTCTGACCTTTACAAACATAGCTTAGCTTGTCCTGATTAATAAAACAACACAAAATCAAGAGAGAATAATTGGGGCAAATGAATGGGTGGCATACTTATGGGATATTTTAAATCATGGATTATTCCTTCAGCTCAACAATCAAAATGGTATTGGTATATTGAAATGGCTATTTACTATAATTAGTTTCTCGGTTCTATGCACGGAAATTTTAAGTATTGAGCACATTTCATTAAAAGCAAACTAAAACGGGTTCTGGCCAGCCTCTTGATCCTCACTAAGGCCGCTATACTAGATCCACTCCAGTTTGAATATATAATAAGCTGAGACAACGCTGTGCTGACTCTGCTTGCAGTTACTGAACAGCTAATGGATTCCAAAGGATATGTCAGAGTTCTACTCTTGGGTTTTAGCTCAACTTCTAACTCAATGGAAAGACATATTCTCCTGAAAAGGCTCATTGATCTCAACATCAATACATGGTTCGTTCTCTGGATGAGAGACTTTCTTTCCCGTTGCCCACGAAGGGTCTGTGTCAGCATGTCAGACATGCTCCCTGGGAGCTAAGGCTGCCGACAAGGCTATGTTCTTTCCTCTGCACTATTCTCTCTCCTTACCAGTGGATTTATCATCAATGAGAAATATCTAAGATTTTAAGAAGTTTAAGTATGCTGATGACATTAGCTTAGTTTCCTTCTGGAGAGAACAGACCCATAAGTGTTAGCTGCCTATGTGGCCCACATTAAGGCACATCAAATATTGTGTCGTAGTTGCCAGCAAGAAATGAATGCGGCAAAGACTAAAAATGAAGTATCTGCACTAAATACGATCTGAAAACAGAGCCAGATTCACATGTTTGTCAACATGTTGAATCTGTGTAAAAGAGTTTATATTGTACATTTTCAAGAGATGCTCACAGCAACTTTGTATAGGGAAAAAAAAAGGAAAACCTCCAGAGCCCTTAACTCAACTTTTTACAGAAAGGACAAAGAAGAAAGCTTTGAGTATCCTGGTATTCTAGCTTCAGTCAGTTTGAGCTCTTGAGCTCAGGGAGGCACTATAATGTCCCTCTGGCAACTAAAGTTTAATTGAATGACTCCTTATCCAAAGTGCCATCAATACTTTTAATTCAGCAATGTATAACAGAAGATTTAAGCCACAGACATGAACTGTTTTTACGTGTAATATGACCACGTCTATGTTTTTTTTCCGCTAACTACTTGTCTGCTTTTTATTTTGTTTTATCTTGTGTTTGGTGAGCATAAGTCAAATGTCCACCCTGACAGTGAAGATATATTACATTTTATTTGCTTTACATTAAAATGCATGAGCAAACATCCACCCACTAATTTTGAACAGGAACTATACCTGAATAGGGATTATTAATATTCATGTTGTTGTTGTTCTAACTAATGAGATGAATTTGGTAAGGCTGCTTTAAATATTTTTAACACGAGATGCTAAGATGGAGCTACTGCATGTTTACTAACTATTAATTAAAGGGTATAAATGAACGTAATGATGTGGTTTCATAAAAACAACTCTTGCATTTGATTTCATATGCAATATCAGTCAAGTAATCTGGAAATGCTAAACGTTGACATGCTATTCTCACAAAAGACCACAAGAGGGCAGCTGCAGCTAACAAGTTCCAACAGTCTGTGAGGAAACCAAGATATTGAATGTATCTCCTGTGCCTCTGAACCTAAAGCAGTTTTAAAAGACAACAGGGTTAACTGCTCGTTAAGTTTCTTGAATTGTTTTAAAGGGAGACATTAATAACCCCTTATGAGTTAGATCCTATCCTGCAGGCCTGTGTCATTTTGGCTTCAGCACCATGGACAGAGACACAATTCAGTTCAGGACTCTGGACAGCGCCTGACTGGTACTCAATGGAGGATGGAGCTTTAATACTTCCTTACTGCCCAAAGCACAGATACGGTTCAGCTCACAAATCACACATAATATGTAATGGATGGTAGGATGAAAAATAAGGTCATGATGGTTGTTTACAAAAACCCACAAAGCCATGTGAAAAAGAACATCTTTAAAGGGCTGTTCCTCTCGCAGCACAACTAATACATGGGAGGTGAATGTTATAGTTTGGGCTGGTACAGCACAGCTATTCTGCATTTCTCTTTGTAGGAGAGAATGGTGGTCATACTTTACGAGGTTATCTACTTCACAGGTCATGGCACATAATGGCCACATCCTGCCTACTCATGCTCGACGAGACCAGATCAGACAAGACAGGGCCATTTCAAGGAGAGGTAGTTATCTGGGATTTCCTCAAACTGGAGGGGGGAGTTTGGGGAAGAAGGATGATTTCGTAAATACTCTCCCACTACATGGAGGACCGCGTCACTGTATGTACGTCAGAGGGGGGTAAAAAGGAGGGGGTGGTTCGTCGAGGCTGCAAATCATCTCATTGGGAAACGTGTAGTATCCAGCAACAGCGTTATTATCACAATGTAGTGTTTATTACTGTTCTAGAAAGCATCAAAACCTCATCCACTCCGATATTCCGCCATGATTCCATCTGAGGTCATCCTCTGCTCTGATTGGCTGAGACGAGTCCACTGCGGACGTAAATGAATAGGCCTACAGGGAAAAGTCACGAGTTATTGACCGCATAGCATTGAATTACAATTAAGGACTAATACTATACATTCATATATATATATATATTCATTATTTCTCATTATTTCTTAGCCTTATACCAAAGTGTATTATTTGATCTTGTATTCATTGACCTGTTTGTCGTTTGGTTTGTTTTTCATAGAAATTAAAATTATTTCCTATCCCTGAATATTATATATATATACATATATATATATATATATATATATATATATATATATATATATATATATATATATATATATATATATATATATATATATATATATATATATATATGTATATATATATATATATATATATATATATATATATATATATATATATATATATATATATATATATATATATATATATATATATATATATATATATATATATATATATATATATATATATATATATATATATATGTATATATATATATATATATATATATATGTATATATATATATATATATATATATATATGTATGTATTCATACATATGTATGTGTGTGTGTATGAATGAACCCCCGTCTCTTACTCAAAATGGTATCACCCTCCCGATCACACTCCTGTTCTACGCATGTCAGTGTTGGCACATTAAACAGAAGTGGGGTAGTTGATTTAAAACGTTTTCCACCTCACGAGAGTACATAGTTATTCTGTAACACGACCTGCAAATTGGGGGCAGTTAAGATATTGATCCCAAAAAAACTATATGACATTACCTTAATATAGAATGGTGGTTGCATTTCTTAATTAAAAGGCAATAAAAATGCTACCAGTTTTAGTGCAATATGTGGTGGGGGCAGCAAAAATGTAATCCAAAATGGAGTCCAAAAGAAACAATTAAAAGTAGGTCAAGTAATAAAAAAATAAATATCATCATTATCATTTCATTTATCAAATGTTGACAAATGGGTGATACTCCCACCCGGATGGCCTATTATTGCACAATATGACAATTGTATTGTGTCCATATAACATAATATTCATATAGTCACTTTACAGATATGATTTTTTTATTTCATTTTTTTGTCATGTACACCGGGTCTAACTTCTGCAAAAGACAAAGGGACACGATGAGCTGGTGTGGGCTCTGTTAAAGTCATTTCCCTTGCTGTACAAGTTGACATCTCGTGGTGATCAATAGTGGAGTGAACCATGGTTGAGAGAGAAAAGGGGGGAGGGAGGGGACGACGTGATAGTCTCATCCGCGCCGTGAAGGGGGCCGTCCCTGTTGGTGGAGATCAGCCCGAGGAAGGCCCACCTAGTGATCACTTGAAACTATCTCCCATTCAGACGATAGTGTGACTCGACTGCGCGATTGAACCATAAGGGGACAAGACGACGTCTCTTTGTAAATAGGTAAGCACTCCTTTCCTTTCTATGCGTCACTGCACTAGGATGAGACTTTTAACGCGCATAGAGGTCACCACCATTTGAGGAGCGTGCATGTGAAGACACTGGTTTGCATCGTGCCCTCATCCCTTTTTATGAATTTAATAGGCTGCTCTTCGCTATCCATTTTGGCGTATGAAAAATAATAAATGTCAGCCAGGCACCGATGCAAACGTGAGGGATGGTAATCGGGGAAATGATATGCAATGTGGTCATTTTTTAAAAGCTTTGACCTGCAACACCCAGGGTGGGACTGGAAATGGATTGGTGTGAAATGCAATAAGACAATTGGAGCTGTTGGTGTGCAGCCTTGTCTGTTTTATTTAAATGTTTCCGTGCGTGTGATCTGACGAGCTCAAATTGCATCCACATAAGTCCACGCTTAAACCGTAAAGGCGTGGGAATATGATAGTGTAGATCGTGATTCCCTCTCTCCCTCCCCCTCCAGCATCGTTTTGATGCCCTTGCTATATATATATATATATATATATATATTTATATTTCCTGCTGGTATCATTTGATAGTCCCTTTAATACGGCCTGCTCTTTTAATACCCCCTCAGTCGCAGCCCTGCCATCTGAGGGTAGCATTACAGGCGAGCAATAATTAATGAGCGCCACCACAATTAACCATTTCATTGAAATCTTTTTGCCTCTGAATATTTCATGCTCTGACGAGGATGTGCAAAAGGGGGTTGAATGCATGAGTGAACAGAGGGTTTTTTTTACTACAGCCTGATGTGCAGCTGTCAGGATCTACCACAGGAGGCGCTGCTGCCTTCTTTTACTGTAACGTATGGTCGTCTGATAGACCCATATATATATATATATATATATATAGAGAGAGAGAGAGAGAGAGGTTTGTAGAAATAGATAGAAATTATACACCCAAAGATGGTTATTATTATGAGCTATTAAACGCCACACGTGCATATATATATATAAAATGTGTCCATAGTGACAGCAGTGATGGTGACTGACAGCAGGTATGGTCCATCTCTCCACAGTTACTCGGCCAAGATGGATGTGTTTATGAAGGGTTTGTCTAAAGCGAAAGAAGGGATGGCTGTGGCAGCAGAGAAGACCAAGGAGGGAGTTGCGGTTGCGGCTGAAAAGACTAAAGAAGGAGTTATGTTTGTAGGTAAGTCGATCACACATCTGTTTTCAGGTTATTTTACATGCAATCACAGGCACATTGAGTCTGCTAATGCTCCTCCTATACAGTATGCATGAGCAGTGACAGATCAGCAGAGAGAATATTTTATAATTTAGCTCCTGCAGCATCCCCATTATGTCCTAAAACAAATGGTTACATTTTACAATAACCACCTTCATTAGCCCAATAAATAGCAGAATCCTGCTTCCCCTCAGACGTGTAAGCTACCAGTTGGCTGTATGCATTACTTAGTCTTTAACCTCTTGTTCACCACCATCATGATGCAGTTAAATTTCAATATTACACCTTCATGCAAAATTTTCTATGTTTAACTACTGTAGTATTGGACTCAACATGTGGTGTAAGTAAAAATGACTGATATGTGTGTGAAAGTGTACGGCATAATAAGTACAACTGAATGCAGTCCTCATTCAGAGTAGCGTAATAAGTCAGCAGTGATTCAATAAATAAATCTGCCTGTCAGTTGATCAATATCTTGTTTTACTTATGCAGGCTGATGCAGTATATTAACTACTGATTTTACCCTATGTATTATCAAACTGTACTATAAGTTGTTTTTAAATGGATGCATTGGGATGAGGAGTTATTTTGACGTGCGTGATGTAATACAGGGCTCTGAATGTCCTCGTGCCCTCTCGCCTGACTTGTCTGGGCTACAGGCAGAAGATGGGAGCAGGGATGGGGGTGGGGCAGCAGGATGGTGGGATGGTGGGAGCAGCTCTTGCCACATGTCAGCGCATTGGACGGCAGCAGATTGTAAAACAGTCTCACCTCCTTGAGACAAACAGACTAAAGGCCTCAGCTTTTGTCCTTTGCAGTGCAGTTTAATTTGTAATGGACACCATTACGGCTCTTTGCACAGATCAGTGCCTCTGTTGCACAAGTTTAAAGTTCAATTGCCGAATATGTGCATTAGATTATTGGCCTAATCCAATTCACTTGCTTTAGATCTTATTAAAATAAACACATGTGACATGAAGGTGGGTTGACACCTGAAAAAGGTTAGCAAGCAGTCGGGCAAAGGAGCATTAGAAACTGACAAATGATTGTCTCAATATCTTTGATAATCTTTCACAGTTTTTATTTTCCAGCTTTACGCTTCATGTGTAGGGTTGTGCTATGCAGGATTTAATTATCTGTGTTGCTGGTCAATAATTTAGGGTTATTCTTTAATGGTGCCAAATCATTATGAAATAATGGAATTTTGATGTCACGGTAGCTAGTGCTAACCAGTTCTATTGTTTAAATAATGAATACCAAACTCAATTAATTATTTTAGAGAACCTAGTTTGAGTTGTATATTTTGGTTTTAATATATCTAGGGCTTCAACTAATGATAATTTGCATTAGCAATTAATCAGAATATATATTTTCATGATTGAGAGGCTGGAAGTAGATCATGTATAGCAATTTTTCTTGAAAATTCAAGTAATTTACCGCACAATTAATTGCGATGAGCAATGTCTTGTTTTATTGTAATTCATGTGATTTCATATATTTCACAAGCTGTAGGTCTATACTGACAAACCCCATGGCATTTGTGATCATTCATTTCTTCCATATTGGCCAGCTCTGCTTGTTAGCTTACAGTCGGTCTGTTACGGGGGAATGGGGGGAGGGCCAGATGAGTCAGGGGACTCAGAGCTGGACAAGAGCCCTGGAACCTGCCAGCCATTACTGATATTTATCTTGTCAGTTGTTGAGCCTGCTCTCAGAGGGCCCAAATATCCAGTGACACTCCTGCTGGTAGCTCTACAGTCACCAGCCAATAACATTGATTCCCTGACGCTGGGTATTCCAATTCAATTTCAATTCAATTCAATTCAGTTTATTTTGTATAGCCCAGAATCACAAATTACAAATTTGCCTCAGAGGGCTTTACAATCTGTGCACATGCACATATTCCAAGACAAGTTGTCTGATGTGTCTGCATTTAGATGGACCCGTTCGTATTTAGCACCGTGTCCCCGTCACTCATCACCAGAACCAAACATGTCAATCTGCAGTCAAAACACGTACGCCTTCTCCATGCTGTGTTGTTTCATCGTGCCTTTTGCCTGTGGCACATAGAAAGGGAAAGGAGTAGTCATGTGGCATCTCTGTGCTCCTGCGTGCTGCTTGTTGAGCATAGCGGTGCCCTAGAAAGCTGCGTATGATTCGCTTGAAGGCCCCTCTTGGAGGAGGGGTGAGAGTGATCTGATAGGCCTAGGGCCCACCTTTAGACAGCTGCTGCAGACCGCCCACCCAGCTGAGCTAAGCAGACAGCCTGAGTAAGGCAAGGAGAGGTGGAAATGAGAAAAACCCTGCTGTACTAGATATAATTTAATGTCACAACTAACAGCCTTATTCATAAAGCATCAACAGCATGCACCCTACTACGACTGTCTCAGTATATCTGTTACTCACGTCTGCTAAACCATAGCTACAGCCTGAAATTGCTTGAAAAAATAATACAACTCTTAGTAATCAGTTTCAATTATATAATGTTTTGGATGCTAATGTTTATTATCAATATTTAGGAGACAAAAATATAATATATTTCACACCCAAGAACTATAGACTTAAGCTGGTATTTTATAACCGGCAAGGTGACTTAAATCTATTTTTTTCTTGCAAAAGATAACACTTTTTATTTTTATTTTCATCTCTTAATGAGTTTGAAAAGGATTTTCAAAAATGATTATCAAATCGTGTATTTTATACCTGAAGATGCAGTGTTGTAGCTGCTTTTCATCGGAGCAGATGCTTAGTCTTAGATGTATGTTTTGTGTTGAGACTCGCCTTTTGTTGCGACGGTTCTGTACTTCATCATCATTTCATCTCTCCTCAGTAGGCTATTAAAGGCCCTCAGGGACCAATAAGGCACGTGACTGCTGCACAGTAGAGAAGATGACAATGCTTGATCGTTCAGGGCCAGTGGCCACTATTTTATTGCTCAAATAGCTTGATGGAGTAAGGGTGGATCGATGAGATCTGCCAAAGGTCAGAGAATTGATTGGTGGTTTTGGCTTTAAGTCGTCCACAAAGTCCACTAACTCCTCACAATAAAATGAACAAGCAAGCCCAAGGTCTGCAGCCATGATTGTTCTATATTCCCTAAGGAGCTGTGAATAAAAAACTAAGTTGATATTGCATCAGTTGTATGAAAAATGATTGGTCGGTAGTGACAGATCAAAGAGAATCATGCGAGCAGTGATGAACAGGACGCTTCAGTGCTGTGTCTTTGAATGTAATACAGCTATTTATTAAGTCTGGCTTCTGTAGCATCAGTTTGTCATGAATCATGCTGTCAGGTAGATGACCTATCAAGGTGGTGAAAGAGCAAAATGCTCTTTTAACAAATTACAAGGCAGCCTAAAACTCAGAGTGGATGGCAGTAGTGCTTTAGTGGTTAGTTTTCCGGCGAGTGTAAAGTTCAATACCCACAGAAGAAAAAAATCCTGAAAGGCAAAATGTCAAACGATACTTGAAGTTACATTTCTAACAATTATTTATTTTTTGTTAATTCAGGTAACAAGGCCAAAGACAGCGTGGGATCAGGTGAGTTTTCTCTTTGTTAGTCAAACGCAAACTTCATTACTGATACAGTTACAAGCTCAGTTTCATTAGCGTGATAACCCACTTACTCCTTACTGGGAAATGGCAAATTCATTATGGTAATGGGGGAGGTTTTGTATGTTGAAGGGGGCAAGTATAAGTGGTCATTATGTACAATAATCAATTGAGTAACAAAAGAGGTCAGACATGATGTGCATGCTTTTAATCTGTCTGCTAAATCTGTTGAGATAATGTTCATGTGTGTGTGTGTGTCCATGATGTTTGTGTGTCTCTGCAGTGGCTGAGAAGACCACTGGAGCCGTCGGGAACATTGTTGCTGCCACTGGACTGGGGAAAAAGGACGAATTCCCTGCTGACATGAACGTATGTACACTGTTACAGTCACCATCAGCTCCCATATAGCACACATAGTGAGTCGTAACACACTGTTCTAGTTTCTTCAGTATGTTTCTGTTATTAGACAAAGTAAAGCAGTGTTCACGAGCACCTACAGGAAATCAGTGGCCCTTAATTAAGAAATAACATCAGAGATGGTTATATATGTATTTATGGTCAGTTTATCATTTGTTTGTTTTATTGTTTTTGGGTATATACAACCAGAATCTAGTTTTTTTTCAAAAAAATTCAAAACTTTTTCAAAAATTGCTGGTTAAAAATATCACATTCCAATGATAATAAACACTGGAAAAAAGCAAAACCCCACATTTAAGTCAATGGAACAGTGAATGTTTGGCAGTTTGATTGATAAAACTATCTCACCACTCTCAAATTGTTCAAATAATTCAATTTTGTTTGTTGACCGACTGTTCAATTCATTGAGTCAATTGTTTGAATATTTAGTTTAAATATAGTTTTGGGATTCATAAGATAAGATAACAAAAAAAAGATATCAACAATTTTGGTAGAAATGTCAAAGCAGCAGCAGCTGATGGATTGCCCCTTTAATAGCATGCATATAATAAAGTGACTTAAAACTGTATATGATATGCATATTTAATACAGCAGCTTATTGATATTCTTGATTGAGCCTACTTATGGATGTGCACACTTGCGAAACTGATTAAACCTTCATTCCAGAATCACTTTATTCTGTTAGTTGTGTTCATTAAAGTCTGGACGGGATTGTGGATGTAGCAGAGCCAGATTTAGACAGCAGGGATAAACACGGGCTGATGAATTTGCGTGTCACTTCAACATAGAGTTACTGGTCCACATCTGTTTTATTCCTCTGCTGTCAGCACAGACATTTGCTGCTACGGAAGGAAACAAGATCAGGTTTTTTTGAGAAAAAGTTAACTTATGTACTTAAAAACATGTCTCTTAATGCTTAACACTGGCTCCACAGCGTGATTCTGCTTTCCTCAACATTCACGCTGCAAAATGTAAAGGGTAGACCTGCTGGTTGATAACAGCTTTTATACAATTAAAATAGTAAGAAAGGCAGTTGTGCTTAGGCTTTGTTTTACACTTGTTGTATTGGAGGAGGTTTGAGGGTTTCCGAGGATAAATTGTTGTTCCACACAGTTTGCTCTGCACACCAAGCTGCCTTCAGTCTCAAAAATATAGCTTCAATTCATACGGTTATACAGAGTTTGATCACAGAGGTGGAACAGATTTGACTTGGAAAATTCTTCTTATAGCCAAGCTTGAAAATTTGGGTGATACACATTCTATGGATCGTTTTTCGCTGTCAGTCTGTCAGAGAGACAGGGAGGTCGTCTTGCTGTCCGTAGCCTTCATCCCCTCAGAGTTGGACTCCGTCCACTGACTCACTAATCTAATAAATCTGACAGCCTGCTCTAATAGGCTTCTCAGAGGCACTATCTGAGTGACAAAACTACTCATTCCAACACCCTAACAACAGATTGTTAAACTGTTGATATTCTTATCACATGTGCCGATCTACTGCTCAGCTCTAGCTCTTGCTGGGCTGTATATCCTCTATGTCACTATATTCTGAACTTAAAATTGCACTTACTGATCCATACGTACAATAAAATATTTCACTTAGGAATATTTAAAATAATCTTTTTAGGAGAAACTTATGCTAAATTATCTGAACATTAAGGCTTATCTTGTGCTTGAGTCTAGACATTTCAAATGTGATCAGTCAGACACAAAACTTGTCTTTCTCCACTATTATAATCACACAAAAAACACTTTTCATGTTCACTTTTTCTCAGTCAATGATCCGTCTGATTAGGTGTGTCTTTGTGGTGGTTTCCCATTGTGCAGCATTTAAGGCCATGCTAATCATGTTGGTGGGTTTACAGCAATAACACCAGCTTAATACAGTACATAGGATTACGGTATGTTCTTCTCTGACCTAATTGACTTGATTAGTGCTGGGTTTAAAAATAAATGTGTGCTGACCCACTAGCTTTGTTTTAAGGGCTTGAAGTAGGAGGTGCATTAAAGATGTAGCGCTGTCTGCATCAGAAAAAGCTCTCAGAAGGAGAGTCTCACAGCGTCAGGATATCAATCAATATCGACGTCACTTTGAATAGTAAACTATAAGAGTGGTGGTATTCTATGTTTTTCTTATAGTCATTGAAAACCAACAATGAATTAACAATACTAACAAGTCTTTTTATCCAATTTCTTACTCCTCTGTGCTTCAATTGTTATCCAAAAATGATTAAAATCACATCATTGAGCCACATCGTTGCATTTGGTGACATGTTCCTTTATAAATAACACAGACAGATATAGTTTATTTGACATCAAGAGCACCAAATATGTATCAGTCAACAGTTGAAAATAGTCCCCTCATAATGCACAATTTCCTTTGAGAAGTACTGAGAGACAGGCGTCGTCAGTTTTTGTCTTGTCTTGCCCCCAATTTTTTTCCTCTCTATTACCATTACATCATAGAACTAGGCATTCAATTTTTCCAAACAAGGAATATTCAGCAAATGTGGCTAAGAGTCTACACTCATGCTAGTAGCTCTATGATACAGTACTCGGGTACAGCAGTGTGTGTTTGAGCTAAAAGTCAGTGTCATTCGCATTCTAACATGCTCACGATGATAATGTTAACTGATAACCGATAATATCAATGTTGATATTATTGGTTGATATTGTTTGTTACTAGATCATGAAAGCACAAGTGATATTTTTTTTTTTACATAAAGACCCGTTAATTGGATTTTCATCCTAGAATACAAAGAAATCAAGTTTGCTAATTCGTTTTGAATATATTGTTAATAGATGCGCAATATGAGCGCCTTTTTCATTTAATCTCAGCTGCCGGTGCAATGATGATAATTTTTTCCATTAGTTTATTACATTAGTTTATAATGTTTGTGTTTGCTATTTAGCACTTAACACAGCTGAGGTTGGTAGAAAACATTAACTGCTGTTCTGAAGGTATTTGCAGCATCATCTTCTAACTATCTGGATGAAAAAATATTCTGTCCCCTGCAAATTAAACTACTGTTAATGTTTCCTAATCCAAAAATGGTGGCGGAAAATGACAGATTTCAAGCTGAATTTGTAGGATGTGAACCAAATAAAACATTAGCCATATTTGTTATATACGGTCGTTATGATAATATTGTAGCTTTGAAGGGAGGCCTGAAGGGACGGGCTGTCAGTGTTGCAGACTTTACAGCTTTCTTGCTAGTTACACACATAGCACTGCTAGCTTCTAACACTGGCCTGGGTTTTTTGGTTGGATAATGAAATAAAACACCTAGCGTTCTCTTGCTGGTTTCTCCAATGTTACCAAGAAATATTTTCTGTATTGTGCACTTATATGAGTGTCTTCGGGAGTCTCTCTGGAATTGCTTCTTGGGGATCGACTTGTATGTATTTCTGGAAAATCTGATGCTGAGCTCTGTGACTCAAATGTAATAGTGATGTACCACAAATAAGTAGTAACTTCAAATATTTTTAGTTGATTTTATATCCTCATCGTCTCCGTCTTCCTGTCTCTGCAGCCTGAGGAGTACGGGCAGGAGGCCATGGAGGGCCAGGGAGAAGCAATGCTGGAGGCAGAAGGGGAGACATATGATGGGTCCCAGCAGGTAATCAGACTACACGACACAAAGCACATACATGCCTCTGCCTTACAATAAAGAATCAATCTCATGTCTCTGTGGTGAAATAAGATTTGTTGTAAATTGCTTTTTGTATGTTTTGCAAAAAGCCTATAAAAAACACGGTCAACTTATAGACTGCAGTCACACTTACTGTAGATTGAGGCTCACATTATAGCTGTATTGCATTTCAATAGCACTCCACACTTGCCCCCCTTCACTTCGTCCCACACAAACATTACAGCTCACTCACGCTGAGATAATTCTTCTTTTCTCTGGAAATGAAAACAGAGGGCTTAACAAGCCAATTGCCACATAACGAGTACAGTGAATTTAGCACCACCTACCTACATTGAGCGTTTGGAGTGTGTGTGTGTGTGTGTGTGTGTGTGTGTGTGTGTGTGTGTGTGTGTGTGTGTGTGTGTGTGTGTGTGTGTGTGTGTGTGTGTGTGTGTGTGTGTGTGTGTGTGTGTGTTTGTGCATGCGTGTGGGGAGGAAGGATGGGAGTCTGACACCGATGGTTATTTTTGGAATTTGGCTGTCAGAGGCGGGACAAACTCTGCAGAACCTATTTCTTTGAAACCAGATTTTAAATAGCTAAGAGTAAATACAAATATCACACAATGTACATATTGTTGAAAAATCCTTTCACTGGTATATATAATGGATTAAATTTCTGCATCAGCTGTGTTTTAAGCCAGAAAACTGTTATATTCATAGAGAATATTAAAATATTCAGAATCCCCTTTAGTTGGAGGAAGATTTAATTTTGCATTAAAAGAAATTCTCTAATGCATTTAATTAGATTATTTTTTTCTATTTTCTTTTCTTGAATAGATTATTGCATCCAATTGAAAATATGAAACTGAGATATTCCCTGAGATGCAAATTAAAAGGGACATTTCTCAAAGGCTGTAGCTTGTGTCATCCATGTCCTCCTCCATCTCCCTCTCATGCTCCTCTCCTCCGCAATCGCTTCCCCTCCCCCATCTTTTGCTACACCAGCGATGTGCGAGCTCTGTCTGAATGGGTGTGGTGATGACGCTCTCTGCCTCTGTGCATTGTGGGTAATGTCAGGGTCTCCCTGCAGTGCTGTGAATATGAAGCCTGAGTGCTAGAGAGTGAACCAAGCCTTCTTAGGGAGGATTTGCATATAAAAATCCATCTCATCCAGTAACACTCTTGTATTTGTGAACACATTATATGTCCTAAGACTATTGCATATTCCTGGAGGCTGTGTTGTTGTTTTTTTTCATTATCATGTGCTTGAAAGAGGCGTGTGCAGGGTTACAAGGATGCTGGGATTGTGCTCACGACACGTCCTTGAAGCTGGTGTAGGGTTTTGCTGCCCTCTGCAGGCTGAAGAGAGAGAGACTAGCAGAGGAGCTTACAGTTGTGATAAAGTGACATCATTACATTGAGGAGACCACAATCATGTATTACCATAAGCCCTCTGTCATATGTATTCTTCTTAAATTGATTTAAGTCGTATTTCATGTGATCAAGTCTATCAAAGTCTTACTGTTGGATAAAACCATAGAGCTTCTCTGTGCTATGGATTTTACCTGCCAGTCCCTTAAAAAATCTGTTCTTCTTTGCCCAGGAGAGCCAGGACTACGAGCCAGAAGCATAAAAGCACCAGTCAATGCCACCAACCAACCAGCAGCACAATAATATTTCTAATAATAAAAAGGACAAATGCTGAAACTATCACAATTATAACCCTGTTGCAAAAAAATCAACAAAAAGACAAGCATTCCCACTGAAAAATGTTCTTCCTTCAACACAAATCTTTTATTATTATATATTGTAAATGTCATGTTATTAATGTAATGTGTTGGGTGTAGGTAATTATTGAGACGTAGGATTTGTCCTCTCTGTCTCATTTCCTTGACTCCCTCCCAATGAAATGAGACCAGAGCCAGGGCTTGTGACTTTGTACTTGTGTGTATCTGTACTTAGAAATGTGCAATAGATGTTTGTCATCTTCCAATGCGACATTGGGAGTGGAAAAAATTAATATTTCCGGTTGCAAGCAGATATGAAAACAATAATATCCTCCTAAGTGTCGACAATGCCTGTTTGTGGGTTCTTTCTTTTTTGTTTTGCACTTTGGAAATTTGTTTGAACTTTTTTGAAGTAAGAGTTTTTTACATTGTATCTTTATATTTGCTTGTGAAATCATTCCAGTAAATCTGTAATCTCTGAAATTGACAGAGTATACATGTTTATGTGTGCGTGTGTTTGTGTGTACTGAAGATTTTAACAAGTTAAAGTCAATATATTATGTCTTGGAATCATGATGGTTGTCATATCAATATGTGCTTTCAATTGCAGGACTTGTCAATATAAAGGTTTATGTGTTAAGACAAACATACATTCCTCTGTAAATAAAGATCAAAAAAAGAAACCATTTGGTGGTGTTTGATAATGTTTAAACTCACTTTTGGCCTTTTAAACCACCTGTAACCAATTCTGTTATTTCTTTTTATGCCTGTTGGTTTATCTATTTTATTACTCACGTGTTTCCCTTTTCTGCTCACTCTTGTCTAGGGGTTTAATTACAGGATGTGTAAAATCTGCTGAGCGGGCTCTTGCCCTTGGCAGGACGCTGTCATAGTTGGAATGCCAGTCTGGTCGGGCCGCTTTGGGCTGGTTTTGTTTGGGTTAATCCGACTGGAACGTTCAGGCTCGGTGGTGTCGGGCTCAAACAGAGGGTATAAACAGTCTCTCCTGCTGCTGTCGGATCAGACGGATGTGTGGACGCTGCAGGGACAGAGACAGGAGCCATGGCCGCGTTCAAGAAGTCCTTTGAGAGCCTGAAAGGCACGAGCCACTCGGCTGCGAAGGGCGTCACAGAAACTGCAGGTAGAACTACAGCTGTGAGAAAACAGAGGGCCAATGTAAGGTCCGGTAAAGGCTGCTCCTCCCACAAGGGCTTTTCTTTCTTGGTTGAAAAAGAGAAACAACTTAAGGCATTTACCAAAGTTGAATAGTTTAGAAGCTGGTCAGTCTCTGTAAGTCCCTGTCATGTGTTTTCCAGTGCAGGCAGCTCAAGAAGCTGTGCAGCAGGTGGCAGACTCCTCCAAAGAAACAGCCACCATAGGTAAAGTGCACACTCCTCTGTCTTTGAAGCATTATGATGGTCAAGTGGGTGTACTACTTTGAGCAGTGAGGAGTTAAGAGTGCAGTGATAAGCTGTCAGAGGATGAGAAAAACGTTGAATTAAATGTTCAACGGTTGATGAAAGCTAAGCTCCTAATATGACCTATTATTTCACAACACTGTGTGTAATACATATTTAGCTTGATTGAAAGTGTTTTTTACTAAAAACGTTACAGGAATGCAATTAACGGAATTGATTTAATACATGCTATTCTTTTAAACATAAATATATGCTTATCACTCATTCCTGATTATTTCTCCTCTGCTTCACTGTGACTCTTTGAAGCTGCTCAAGAAGCCGGCACACAGACTCAGACAGCCATAGGAAAAGCTGCGGACAAGGCCACGGACACCATCAAGGAGTTTGGACAGAAATTCGAGACCAAATGATCCCTGAAAAATATGACACCGTTAGCTGAACCACTAGGGACAATTTGTCTCATCTTCCATTTCAGACAAGTAATAATGTTTCGATGGAAGTATGTTGGCATCGGAAAACCTGAAAAAACACAGCCAACATTCCTAAAGAAGTCTTTATTAACTGTCTTTTTATTTTCTTATTTTCCTCTACCCTTTTTCCGTTTGTGTTTCTTGCTTTATTATCAACTTCATTTAATGTGACTATTTTGGAAAATAAAAACAGATAACAACATGTTTGTCAGGTTTTTAAAATGTGATAACCTGCCACGCACAGTAGAGATAACACTGTTAGTAGCTGCAGAGGCGCTCTGTCTGTGCTGCATCCTGTTTTTGCTCCCTAATAAATCACCGTGGCAATTATTACCAACACGTTGCTGAAAGATGGCCTTTGGCAGGCTGATGGCTCCTGATGAGAATATGATCAGCGCTGTCTACCTTGGCCCTCAGCAGCACACCTCCCTGCATCACACTACGTGGTTGCTAGGCAACAGCACTCTGTGGCAGCCAGGGATTGGTGGAGACCTTTGAATTAATGCTGAGACTACTTCTGTCAGTACATAGTGTTCTGGGCAAGATGCAGCCCACCGTTACACTAAAATCACAAAAGGAGCGATTCTTAAAAATGAGAGGAATATAAACATCCTCAGATCCACACAGTTACTCGAGGCAAGCTAAATTATTGAGGCTCTAGAGTAATAAGTGTAGCAAAGTGGAGCAGTTGGAGGGAGGAACGAGTAGGAAAGACGCGGCGGTTCACAAGTGTGTGTTTGTGTGGGAGGCGCAGCTCTTCTTCCCCCAAGCTCCTTCAGCTGACATCCCCTGCTGTCTTTCATGCGCTTCCACTGTTGCAGCAGAACACATTTACTTATTTCACAAATTCCCTTCAAAAAAGATCTGAGGTTGCATTGCTTTTCTGGTCCTCTAATAAGCCTGTGATGATCTGCCTCCACAAATGGCACAAGGTTGTGATTTACAGGAAGTGCCTTTTTGATCTTTTCAGCCTTCTTTTTATTATGATTGTGCATTCTTAACACAGAGAGTGGTCATTCAAATGTGCCCCTCAGCCACCCCTGCCTTACCTAAAGTAGCAATTCATTATTAAGAAGAGATATCCCTTCTCCTCTCTGTTGCGTACTTCACCCTCCCTCTAGAAGCTCTCGCACCGATCATCTGTAGTAACATGAAAGCTTTTATATCCAATTCTTCCTCCCCCAAAAGCCAGTTGACTAATTCACAGGTTTATCTCCCTGCACACAGTTTGCCATTGTGTTGCAATGAAAACCTGGAGTTAATTACTATGATTTACTGATGATTAGAGAGCTGGAGAGAGATTTTGTCATTACATTACCACTCACTGCCAGAACCCGACCGTGGTTTCCAGGGAAACTGGAAAATGTGAAGCTTTTCAATAGACACAGCCGCAGCTTAAAGAGCGAGGATTGCCTAAGATAGATTCTTCTAGAGACAAACCTGTAGCCACTGCTATCACCATCAATCAGTGGGGGAGACATACGGACAGATGTGGCTCTCGATCAACGCTGAGATTTTGCCATGTTTGACCCAAATGTGAGTGAGAGTCATGGAGAGACTTCAGTCTGACTTGGACTGCTGAGGTATGTCTGTTACTCGTGATTTCTTGCCATTTGTTTTATCCTGTTTATTTTCATAGTTCAAATTTGACAAGTTCCAGTGCATGTATCTGCTTTTATGTGATATGGATCAAAACAGAACTGCAATATGAACTGTGTGGATAAATCTTTAGGGCAGAAAGATGCAATCTTATATATAATCTAACAGTAAAATGTAAATAAAATCAGTAATTCAAAATGCAGTCTAATCATGTGTTTTATTATAGTATATATCCCAGATATTATATATATTATAGTGACCTAAAATACAAAATAAGCATGTGAATAATGTCCATCAAATAGTAGCAATGATGTAACTTGGTAACATGTCGTTTGCATACCTGACATCGGTATCGTATGACAGAATATTTTTATCGCACTGTTGTTGTTATAGTTACTGATTACAATTTGCAGTGTATCAGTGCTGTGTTGTGCCCTGCAGGTACTTCAACAACTTTAATGCAGAGGCAAAATGGGAAGTCTGAAGGACGAGATGAGAGGTCTCGGAGAAGACAACAAGCCGTGTGAGAAGACAGATGATGGAGAGCGTCCAGGCGGCTCATATGGCAGCTCTGAGCCTGACGGACCTCAGATTAACACAAATCAAGAGACAACAACTCCTCAGCCAAAACTTCACATGAGTGCCAGCTCTGTTCAAGAGGGAGACCAGAACGGAAAATCCAAAGATCAAGCACTTTCAGGAGGGGGTTGTGGTCAAGACCCTATGCAGACTGAAGCCATCCCTCTGACACAACAGCCTGAAGATGATAAAACAACAGCAGCACATAACGACACGACAGTCTCTGATAAGTTCCTAAGTGATGGAGACGGAGAAACTCAGGGGGAAACATCTAAGGATAAAAGCTTAGGTCATGACAGAAAAAAAGACATTGAAAATATATTAGTGTCTGTGCCAGCAACCCCAGGTCCCTCAGACCCACGTTCCCCAGCTCCTTTCGGCCAGCAACACATGCGCACACAGGTCAGCCTGGAGGTGGTCCAGAGTCGCTCTGCAGCCACCAGCCCCATGACGCCTCCTGAGGGCTGCCATTCCTTCTTCTTCCCAAGCTCTTTTGGGAAGTCCGGAGCTCTGGGTGCTGACACTAAAGACGCAGAGCTACAGGTGGGTCAGCAGGTGGAGTTCTGCTCTGTGGCCACGTCTCCCATGACGCCAAAGACGCCCTCGACCACGGCTTTCCCAGAGCTTATCGGGAGAGAGACGGTGCAGAAGGAGAATGAAGTGAAAAAGAGTGAGGCGCAGAGGGAGAGTGGCCAACAAGAAAAGACAAAAAGTCAAGAAGAGACTAAGTCAGAGATAAGTGGAACTTTTAAATGTACCACACCAAAGGAGCAAAGCCAGTGCTTTAGCTCAATTACATCTCAAGAGAGCTCCTGCAATGCTGCCGGGTTAACAATTTCGCAA
The DNA here is from genome assembly GCF_027596085.1 of Anoplopoma fimbria. Classification (NCBI taxonomy): domain Eukaryota; kingdom Metazoa; phylum Chordata; class Actinopteri; order Perciformes; family Anoplopomatidae; genus Anoplopoma; species Anoplopoma fimbria. The sequence continues at coordinate 8,804,431 of NC_072452.1, read as the reverse complement.
GTAACTCTGGAGGATAGTAATCAGCAGTGTAAGCAACAGAGGATGGGAAGTATGGATCAAGACATTACAATCCTGGTGACCCACTATGGCAACAATGAAGAGGAAGAGGAAGATAAGGCTGAGTCATCTTTTTATCCCCTTGAGACAGAGATGGTCAAAATAGATGAATATGAGGAACTAGGGGAGAACAGCGGTGATGCAAAGAGGGCGGATGGAAAGGAGACTATCTCCACAGAAACTGTTGCCCCTGATGTACAGGATATCTCAATCGCAACCCCTCCACAAAGAAATACAGAAGAATCATCTGTTTCTGCTTGCACCAAAGCAAAAACAGACTTGAATTCAGAAGTGAAAGAAAAGAAAGGTGCGTGTGGTGAGTTGAGAGAAGTGACAAAGCCTCCTGTCCCTGAATCCCCCGCTCCCTTCGGCTGCCACAACATCCGCACGCAGGTGAGCCTGGAGGTGGTGCAGTGTCAGTCCGTGGCTACCAGCCCCATGACCCCTCCTGAGGGCGACCAAGCCTTCTACTTCCCCAGCTCTTTGGGGAGATGTGGAGGCGTAGGCACAGAGACTAAAGATGCTGAGCTGCAAGTGGGTCAGCAGGTGGAGTTTCGGTCTGTCGCTACAGCACCTATGACCCCGAGAACGCCCACCATCACAACCTTTCCTGAGATAAGAAAGGAAGCAAGCACAGAGGAGAAGATAGTGGAGGAGGAGGAAGAAGATAAAAAGGAGCCGCTGGTGGAGGACAAAGAGGAGGAGAAAGAAACTGAAGAGAAAAAGGCGGAAGCAGCTGAAGAGGACACTAAGGAGGCAATAAATTCTAAGGAGAAAGGTGAGGAGCCGGTGCAAGAAGTGAGCTGGGATGAAAAGGGGATGACGTGGGAGGTGTACGGGGCAGTGGTGGAAGTGGCTGTGCTGGGCTCGGCCATCCAGAAACACCTGGAGAAACAGGTGAAGAAGCAGAAGCCCTCAATGCCTCCCCCTCCTCCTCTCAACCCCTCAGCCGTGCCCCTCTCTCCAGAGTCCATCCAGGGGGGTTCCGGTTCTGGTTCTGGCTCTGGCTCTGGCTCTGGCTCTGGCTCTGGCTCTGGTTCGGGTTCGGGTAAGGGTAAGGGCCGTCCAGGGAAAAGGGGAGAGCGGGATGGAGAGGTGAGCCGACGCAGAAGAAACCCCTTCCGTCAGCTGATGGAGAACATGCAGCAGCCACATTGTTGCTCCAGAGCTCAGAGTGCTGAGTGACACAAGAAACCTGTGGAGAAAACAACAGCTGTTTAGAGGGGAAAGAAACCTGTGCGATAACAACAACAGAAAATTCACATGATACATGTGTCTGTGATACGCTGATTTACTTCAACGTGACATTGTCTTCAGTGTGTGAGAAGCAGATCACCTCCTCACACGAGACCAAAAAAAAGCACAAAAGCATTTAATATACAATTTCAATCATGGAGCATTGAGAATCAGCCATACAAGAGGGGATTTTTCTTTTTTTCTTCGAGTTCCATGTTTTCATGTTTTGAAAAAAGAGAGATGCATCAATGCCTTCGTTAGCTCTTCTCCTTTACTGTTTTTCAATCAGACCACTCAACTGTCCACCGAGTAATTATTGCTGTAGCTGCTTTTTTAAATGCACCTCAGACAATATGAAGCCATTCACAGGCTTAATACAGCTTTGACTGAAAGAGATGATAGTGACAGTGACAGTTTCTGATTGTAATTTATGAACGTGTGGTCAGTCATCGCAACCTGGAGGTCATTTTTTTTGCAAATGTATGGATTTTAATGTTGCCTTGATATGTCTGTGTGAGGAGCCCCTTCCATTAGTGCAGGCTTTTGTATGTCCTATATTCTGCTTTTAGATTTGGCACAATTTTAACTTAATTGTAATGTGAAAAGTATAAAATGTACAAATGACGAGCACAATCGACAGCTGATATGAGGGTATTTTTAGTCATTACTTACTGACTTTACTGACTTTATTATAATGCCATGTTTAGTGATTCAGTTGTAAATGTTGTGATGAATTATTTTTAATGTGCTTTAATTCAGAGTTTGTTACAGTGTCAGTGATGTTGGTGTGAAATTTATAAAAGTGGGATCAAATCCACATTTGCCGAAATTGATTTTATTCAGATTGCATTTACAATACATTCATTTAGATGTCGGGAAACAGTGAAATAATCTTTTCTATCCACTGCTTGTCGGAAGTCACAAAGTCACACTGCATGAGATTTTATTTCAGCATGAGAATTTCAAACTTAAAGCAAACACTGACACATTAAACAGGCATAAGGTTCAGCCTTTTGGCTGACGTGCAGTCATAAAAAGGATTTAATTCATACATTGACATTGAACAATATTTTCCGCTTATTGGAAGTATTTTTCTGGCAGCATCAGCTGCAACAAAAATTAACATTGTGTGTTGACATAACGTATAATACAGTTTATTTCAAAGCAAACCAATAATTTTTAAGCTGCTGCTTAAAAAATAAAGTGATTCAAATGTGCAACAAACAATTGTTTTGTTTGCTTTCCCTTTGCTTCTGTCCAATTTTTCAATGTCTAGCTACAATCATGTGAGGACATTTATACTTGTGTGTCTGTGCACTGAATGTGAAGCCACAGCCAGCAGGCAAGAGGCTGGAGAATGAGCATATCGATACATCAATACACTATGTGGTGTCATTATATTGTTTTCACAGAGTAACATCTCCAAATTCTGGTTGTCCTTATTGTTTTTTCCTTGGATTTAATGTTTTGACAAAGCAAATTCATCACTTGGTGCCATGAGCTTGTGCATATTATCAATAACTCATTACTATTGGTCACAACAGAAGGCTACTTGAAGACACAAAGACTTCATACAACACCATCAATGTGTTTGACTGATTATAGAGAAGCAAAATTAGGTCCATCTGCGGCTGGGGGTCAGTGTCTCTCCCTTCTTTATTTCCATCACAGGTCTGTAGTGCTGAATAGAGGGTTACTAATACCAGCGCGAGGATCGCCAGAGCCTTTCTTTTGGCCCCGCTGAGCCAGGGCTGCACCCAGAGGCTCAATGTACTCCAGTGGCACGCGGTCACCCTCCTCCTCCTCCTCCTCCTGGATCATGTTCTAATGAGGAGCAGACAAGTTTTGAAATGTAACCGTATTCTAATTATTACAACTGGTTTGGACTTTAAAATGCAAACTCACCATTAAAGATGTATCTTTTTCAGGAATGCTCATATAATCAGCGGAGTCCATGGAGTTGAGGCTGTAGTGTAAAAAGAAAAACAAAGGGACCAAAGTTACCTCCATATGCCCAACTAACAATTTCATAAAGAAAGTTTTTTTCCCCATCAAAAATCCGTGTTAAGGTTTTTTGATTTAAATAAATGTCACATGCCAACGTTGGAGAGCCAGTCCTCCATCACAACACGCTGTCATGAGCATGCTGTGACAAAATGTTCAGCTGGAAACATTCCCAGTTCATCAACCAGCACGGCTACAGAGTGGAGCGCGAGGTCGTGTGTCACTGTGAGCCACCACCTTGTGACCGTGCAAATAACTGCTATCAACAGATGGCGGAGACAGTCCCAGAGAGGTTTACTTTACCTCACTTTGTCCACATCTGAGCTCTCCGCGTCCATGTCCAGGATCATGGTTGTGTCGATGTTGAGGTTGAGAACAGGATTAGCCCTGTTGATTAATAATGACATACACAGGAAGACAAACGTGTCATATTTCAAGTCATTTATCTATTCATTTTTCTCGTTAAAACTGTCGTCTCCTCACCCCTCCATGGTGTACTTGTTGGTTCCCGGCACCACAGGACCACTTTTCTGGTTGTCAGAAGTCACCATGGATGCAGAGTTCATGGCTTTAGCTGCCTTCAGCTTCCTCTTGTAGCTGTAGGTAGAAGTGAGTTTATTTGTGAATACAAAAAGTATGTCTCAAAGATTTTTAAGAAACTTCACTGTCACAAACTGCAGTTAATAGTTAGTTGTCCCATCAAATCCTGTCCCTAATTTTATTCCAAATCCCTTTTATTACTTTCTGCGAGTGCACATCAGTGAAGTGGTGAGGACAGCCAGCACGATGACGAGGCCGGCCACCATCCCAAGCAGGATGTACTTCACAGGGTCAGTGTCTGGTTCAATCACAGGAGCCTTCCCCTGAAACACAAGTAACAAATCCCTTTAATATATTTGTGTAAGTATATTTGTGTATGTGTATATCATTTTGTATTTTGCCACTTGTTGTCAGATCAAGTTCTGACTCATTCATTATAAATTAAATTAAACAAAAAAAAACAAATACTGTAATGAAACAAACATTACAGACATCTTGCTATTCTGCAATAAAATCCTCTGTCATAAAATTCAGATTATTATTATTTGCACATAAAAGTAATGATTAATAAAATTGTATTCATTATTTCGGTATTCAAAACCCAAAATCCGTCACCCTTGGTTCAATAAAACATATTAAGCTCAATATGTTGTAGTTTTGATTAATACTGTAGAAATGTACAACAATCAATTTTTTTAAATTAATTTGACAAATACAGTTTTGTCCTCTGCGTTGTTAATCAGATACCACAAGGCAACAAATATTCTGCAGTTAACAGTACTGATGTGCTCCTTGCTATGATTTCTTTTTCAGGGACTCACTGTGCTGTATAAAAGGAAATCTCTTCCAATACAGTGGAAAGTTATGCATCAACAGCAGCGGGAGAGGAAGTTATGGAAATCTAATCTAGCGACTAACAATGGGCAGGTAATGCTGCTTAATTAAGTTAAAGTAAGTACAACATGACAGAAAAGAGGCCTCAGAAAAACTCTAAAAGTGCTAATACTCACAATGTCCGCAAGGCCAAGCTCTATAAGTCCAAGAGAGTGTTGAGGATCAGAGATCATCCTTTCCACTTCAATAGGGATAAGAGCAGTCCCGTTGGAGTAGACAAAATATGCCACTATGATAGTGTTACCTGAAACCCTGAGAAAAAAATACAACACTATTATACAAAACACCTAAACACTTAAAATGATGAACCCAAATTAATTATTTCAGCTGTTTTAAATTCTAAATCAAAATAATATTTTGTTGCTGCAAGTGTCATCTACAATTATCAGCAAATAATTGGTCCTCAACAATATTGTTGTCTACAGGGGCATTGGCACCATCTAGTGGACAACAGTATACACATTTGAGTAAAAAGCTGAAGATTGTTTGAGTTCCTGTTGGAGCCAGCCAATAATTGGTTATCTTTATCTGTATTCACAGACTGCATCATATATTTTTATATACATTGAGGTGATGAGAAAAGAAAGCTTGCCTGGATGCTTCAGCAGTGTTAGACCTGATGGAAACAATTTCAACAGCAGTCTTTGTTGCAGCAACAAGCGCTCTGGAAATCCGGAGATCAGAGAAAATAGCATGTCCCCGATGAAAAACATGACAGTGTCAACTAAATTAAGCATTGAGAAATTCTTCAAGTCAGGGTCATCAGATTCAAATATTACTAAAACACAGTATAGCATGGAGAAATGTACCTGGTGATTTGGTTGAGGTTTTCTTCAATGAAGGATAGGGGTTTTGTAAAAGCAAGTTCCACTTTAAATGATTCATCAACTGCGAAAATCTGCATAATAATAAGAACAGAATTTCTAACTCCGGCTGAAGTCAAACTGTCCGTCTGGTGTTTTCATGAATGGAAATCCAGCCGCTTGATTTGAATCACTCACCTCCAGTACAGTGTGTCTGAAGAGGTTGGCGGTGTCAGTTGCACGTACTGTTACCAAATACTTCCCTTTCAGTGATGTATCAAGCGCCTCGCTAGTTCTGTGAAAAGTGGAATCAATCAGTCCAGCCATGGACAGATTTTGAGACAATGGGTCCCTTGGCTAAGACATATATAAGCCCAGCCAACCCCCACCCCTCATACACAGGGACAAGACACCCAGACGGAATGATACACATTAAGGTAATAATGTCCTTTTTTTGGTCATTTTCCGTCTCTTTTTAATTGTCTTTGTAGTCATCTATCTAGTCATTTTGTGGCTCTTTGTAGTCACTTTTCTAGTTCTTTTGTGTCTCGTTGTAGTCGTCCATCTGGACACTCTGTGTTTCTGGTTGCCTTGTCTGTCTATGTGGCAATTGTGTGTTTCTGTTGTGTGTCTCTTTCTAGTCATTTTGTGTGTCTTTGTAGTCAGTTATCTAGTTATTTTCTGTCTCTTTATAGTCATCGTAGTTGCCTTTATGGCTGTCTTGTGTGTCCTTGTGGCAGTTTTCTGTCTCTTTGTAGTCATTTTGTGTCTTTTTGTGGTCATTTTTTGTCCTTTTGTAGTTGTTTGCATTTCTGTTGTAGTTATGTGTCTCTTTGTAGTTCTTTGGTTGATGTTGTCGTATTGTGACTTTTTGTGTACTTTGCAAGTTGTTTTGAGTCTCTGTTGTTGCTTTGCACATCTTCTTAGTCACTATGAAGTCACTTTAAGTCTCTTTGTAGTTTTTTTTGTCTCTTTCCGGATCATTTTGCACTTCTTTTTAGTTGTTTTATTAACAAAATTATGATGCTGATGAATGACTTTGTACTCACTGAATAATTCCAACATATATGTCCTTTTGCTGTGTGGTGACGGCTTCGAACAGTATCCTCAGGTTACTTGTTTGATTGTTGGTGTCTTTAAATTGGACAGTGATTACTTCAAAGGTAATCTGCCTATTTATTCCAGAGTCGCGGTCTGTAGCCTGAGAGCAGCAAAAGATACAAGCAAGAATGTCTAGACTTCATGTCACATATCTCATTTACAAGCTGAAATCATGTCAGTTATTTGTTTTTCATTACTCACAGTGACTCCTGCTACCGATGTCCCCTTACTTGCACTTTCTGACACCACAACTAAAATCCAAAGAAAGAAAATCCATATTAAATTATAATTATAATGTTGATAAAAACACAAAATGACAACAAGTTGTATATTTGCACATTTTGCTTTGTTCAAAGGAGAACAAAAAATCAAGTTTATTGCTTTAATTTTTTTGTCAAATGACTATGACTAATGACTAATGCCTTTTGTTGAGCAGGACAGCTTGAAGTTCAGTTTAAAGGGGTCACAAGCCAAACAAAGGCTGCTTAAATAAATAAAATTAAACCCATAGGATCACAAATATACACTCACCAAATACAGCATCTGAGTAAATGAATTCTGGAGCATTGTCGTTGATGTCTTCAATGTTGATCTCCATTTGTCCTGAAATATTTCAAAAGAAAAATGAAGTAAATTGAAATGAGATGTGTGTGCAGGTCTGTATGCTTTTACTGCTTTTGTTATCTCTTCAACAACCCAATGCAAACCTGTTGTGACGCTATTGTTCTCTCCTTTCTCTGTGTACTTGTCCACCACCTGAGCCTTTATCAGCACCATGTCACATTGTTCATAATCCACTGTGTGCTCTGGGTTGACTCTGACCTCCCCCGTTGGATCCAGAATAAACCAGTTGCAGGGTGTCAGAGAAGTTGAGTTGCATCTGCATTCCATGGATTCAAGCTCGTAGACCAGTGAGTGGTTTCCATCTTTGTCCTGTGCTGTAAATATCCCAACAACCCCGCTAATGGTCGTGTTCTCCTTCACTATCACAGTTGTCACTGCTGGCTTGAACTCGGGCCTCTCATCGTTCACGTCCAACACATCCACCTCCACCAACACTACAGCTTTCTTCTGTTCCAGATCTGTTGCCTCCACCTGCAGTTTGAATTGCTTGCGAGCGCTCTCGTAGTCCAGCTCAATGTCGGGGTCCACAGTGATGTTTCCCCTGTAACCCCGCTCCTCTGCGAAGGTGCGAATGATGAAGCTGCCAAAGCTTCCTTCGATAATGCTGAAAGAAATACGGTCAAACTCTGCTGTTTGGTCCAAATCCATAGCTTGAACAAAACCCACAAAGGCACCTAATTGGATGGGAAAAATAATTACTATCCAGCCACACAATTATGACCACTTGAAATTGCTTTGCAAAGTTAAATACTGACCTTTTTCTCCTTCTCTGACAGAGAATTTGTAAGAGGAGGCTTCAAATGTTGGTGTGTTGTCATTGACATCCTGGGATGCATCAAATGAAAAAACGGACAATTATCATCTACGCCAGGAGTGTCAGCTTCAGTAGCAACACAGCACCAATACTTTGTTACAAACTGTTGAAGATTTACCTCTACATTTATGATAACGGTGGCCATGGTGGATAATGGTGGTGTACCCTTGTCAGTAGCAGTCACATTGAGCTCAATCACCCCGTTCAGCTTCGGGTCCAGGGCCTCACGATCAAGCTCACCCCTGTTTGTTAACACACCGGTGTCAGGATTGATGGTGAAGTTATCACTGTAGAGGCTGGGTACGATTCCATACACTATTTGGCTGTTAACTGTATCGGAGTCATCTGCATCAGTTGCCTGTCCATGTAAGAAACATTAGATTACATTAGTTACTTAATAATGCAAGTAAGCTACATTGCCAAAAGTATGAGAAGACCCGTAAAAGACATGTGGACACCCATATGTGACTGTTGGACATCTCAGTTAAACGCTATTGTCATTTACATGCAGATTTTGTAACCTGGCAGCAGGGATTTGCTCCCATTCAGCCACAGGAGCATTAGTGAGGTTGGGCCCTGATGTTGGGTGAGATGGCCTGGCTACCTGTTGTAGTTTATCCCAAAGCTGTTAGACAGGGTTGAGGCTTTGTGCAAGCCTATCACGTTCTTCTCCAACAAACTGGAAAAATAACTATTTTATGTCCCGTGCATTGTCATGTTGAAGCAGGAGAGGCGCCTCTCTAAACTGTTGCTACTTTATTGGAAGAATACTATTATCTAAGATATTATTGTATGCTGTAGCATAACAGGGATCTCCATTGATTTAACACATCTACAGTGAGTCAGTTTACAGGTGTTTTCTAGTACTGTTGTATATGAGAAAAAAAGTTTGTTGTGTCCCCAGAGGGAGCTGTGCGAAATCTGGTAAATTGCCTCAAATGATGTCACGTGATTCAGCATCATTTGGGGCTGAGGTCTACAAATCTGAAAATGAAAAGATCTTGGGGTGTGGAGTTAGGGAGACTAGACCTCTGTAGCCCGCTCCTCAACTAGCTTGAGGCTAAAGTAGCTACTACTAACTAAACACAACCGCATTTTCCATCAAACAGTTGGCGATTGAGTTGCAATGTGAGTAATGTAGGTCCCAGGTTTCTAATAAGGAAGAAGGCTTGGAAATAAAAAGACAATATCTCTGGTTCCGCTGCATCGATTTAGATTTTTGGTGAACTGACCAACTTCAGTTTGACAAAGTTATAGTGTGAAGTGTAGAGTGCTACATTGGTGGAGTGCTTTCTTAAGACCAACTCTTAAATGGAAATATGGGTACTATTGTCCAATCTGTGAAATCACCCTCAGACTATGAGGAAAAACAAAAATGTGTCACCATCCTTCATCCCTAAAATTCTGACAAATACTCCACAGTTTCGGGTTCCAAAAAGCTTTCTTCAAAAGTAAAGACGGTAAAGTATTTTTTTATTTTCCATTAAATTACAATCTGTGGAAATGAGGCCTTTTTTTTATGATACGGAGAATTAAATAAATCATAAATCCTTTTAAATATAGCACCAACACCTAAGAGTTGGATATATTAACTGTTCCCTTATTGTCTCATAGTTACCTCTATCTTAAGTTCAAACTCTTCACCCTCTTTAACAAACTCCCGGTAAGGGTCTCTGTTGATGATTGGGGCGTGGTCGTTGATGTCAGTCACAGTGATCTCCAGTACCGTGCTGCCGGGCTTGTCGTCTGTGTCTATGGCCTGCAGAGTGGCTGAATACAGAGATCTGACCTCACGATCCAACAGAGTTGAGTTTTTTACGTAAACTTTTCCCGTGTGTGACTCCACATCAAAATACAGTAGTCTGAAACACAGATACAGACGGTTCAGGGGTGTTGTCTCAGTTAGCAAGACAGCAACAGGTGCACAGTGGCTGCATTCAAATTAGCAGAATAACTGGTTTCCCATACATGCTTTCTGGAAGAAGTTTGTAAGTTAGGTTGCCTTGATCCATCGTGTCAGGGTCTTCTGCCTGGGGGGGAAAAAAACAACGTGTGTTCATCAAGTGCTATGTGTTACTTATATGCAAGCTTAGACTGTCTGAGTAAGAATCCAGATAGTAAAGGACTTACAGTTAAGGTGGCAAATATTGTCCCAACAGGAGAGTGCTCAGAAACGTTCAATTCATAGGTGTGCTCTGGGAACTTAGGGCTATTGTCATTGGCGTCCTTGATGTTAATAGTAACTGTTGCAGTGGAGTGGAAGGCGGGATCTTTTTCATCTATCGCAATGACCTGTAGCATATTACAACCATGGGAAGCAGCTCAGACTGATAAAGTTCTTTAAAAATATCACATATAAGATTTCCAAAAGATGAAAAATTTCACAATTATTATGATCATAGACTTGATTTTAATTGTTCTCACTTTCAGAACCATTTGATGTTTTTTTCAAAATCCAGTTTTTGGGGCTCCTTGACCAGAAGCTGAACGATGTTGTCTGAAGTTGTAAATCCTGGTTCCACAGAAAACACGTTTTTGTCATCTCCCTCCAGGGTAAGACGAGTATTGGCAGTCTGTGAAAATTCATGACATCATTTTGTTTAATTCACTCATTATGCAGAAAGATGCATTTTATTTTGTTTGAGAATGTGCTCTTCTTTTTGTTGATTTTTTTTCTCACCTTATCCAGATCTTTGACAGTCATGTTAATAAAAACAGAGCCCAACCAGTGCTCAACAACCTCTCCTGTGAAGTGACTCTCTTTCACACACTCTTCTCCACATTTGTAAAACTCCGGGCTGTTGTCATTGATGTCGATGATGTTGATCTGTACTGTTTCTGTGGCATAGGCTCGGACCCCGTGGATGTTTTCTTTAGACTCAGTAGCCTTAAACAGAACAAAAACTAAAAATGTCACTGTCTCAACGTTTGGGTATCTGAGTTTGTTCTCACATCCTCCCTCACAAACTCCTTGTATTCTTTTTGGCCTCCTTGTCTCTCATTACAGGAGCCGCAGGAGGGAGGATGAAGCTATGAAGCCTTATTAAGACGCAGAATGTAAGTAATTCAAACAATCATGATATTAAGTGTTAAAGCTGGTGTATTACTCAAAAAACAGCTGTACCTTTACAGTTAGGGTAACAGTGTCACCAATAACTTCTCTGTCAATATCCGACAGTACAGATATGAGGCCAGATGTTGAGATTGTAAACAGGCCCTCTGCTGTGGAATCTGTCAAACAATGTGGAAGAAACAAAAACATTTCTTACTCAATCGGTACATACAAAAAATTGTTCTAGCTGAGTTGATCAAGCTCACTTTCAATGCTGTAGATGATAACATCATTGACTCCTGTGTCCTGGTCCAGGGCAGTCACTTTTAACACAGGCTGGCCCTGGCAAAGAAACAAAAAATACTTTTACATTTACACACAACTCAAAGCAGGCTTACTGCCTGTAGATTTGTATATATCACAACACGATACGCAGCAGCTTTGTCACACAAAATGGCTAAAGATAGACATCAATCCTGGGTTTACACAAGAACATGCAGCTACATCAGAATTAAAAACAGATGTAACACAAAGAAAAGTAAAAATGTGCCATAACTGAATGGAATGCACTGGATGACATACTGGTTTGTAATTCATCTCCATTTCATTCACTGAAAATTAACATTAGTCCAGTTAAGCCACATTTTCCAATGCAGCACTCAGAATAAAATGCATCAGCACTTACCAAAACAGAATGCTCTTCAACTCTCCCTACGTAGGGATAACCAATGAACTGTGGGTCAAGGTCTGGGACATCCGTAACCGTAACGAAGGAATAAGCAATGCTTGACTGGTAATTTATTGTACTGTAATAACAACTACCTCCGCCATCCTGTAACGGGACAAACAAGGTTGTCAAAATTCTAAATTGTTATGTCACTTTTTTTACCACATTAATAATTCTAGATTATTAAAGTGATTTTTGACAACATTTAATTATCAGCATTATATGCCTTGTACAAATATATTTTTTTTATTCCTTAAACTTTTCATTTCATGGTTTAGGTGAAATATATTGGGAAAAACAACTGAATCCAACTTTTTGTAATATATGCTAATTCAGTTTCTTGCCCACAGTTAAATGAGAAGTTTGTCAACACTCCCAGACATGAGAGTGGCATCAATATTCTCACATAACTCTCAGCAAGAAAGCAAATAAGCTAATTTCCCAAAATGTCTAACTATTGCTTTACTATTGCATGGTACTTACAGTTGCGTTAATCTGCAGCCGATAGAAAGTGCTCAATGAAGTATAATTCAGACGTCCATTTAATTTGACTTCTCCAGTTTGGGGTGAAATGCTAAAAAGACTGAATCCAGTACTTGGACTAACCTAGAAAATACCACGTAAGTATTACATCAATAAAGTTAATGCAACATCACAATATGATATGAATCAATTACATGATTTACAAAAGAGGCTTACTTCATCAATGCTGTATCGAACAACAGCACCGGTCGAAGTGTCGGCATCAATGGCGTGTGCCCTAAAAAGTGTCGTGCCTACGGTGGTGTTCTGATGATTTGGAAGTTAATAAAAACAAAAACGGAAATGAAAAAAAGTAAATTCAACACACAAATATCTCTCAACGTTATCAACTGTGTAAGCTAATTTTGACATCATGATGGATTGGCAGTTTGATGCTGGAGTAGATAAACTGATTCATACATATGTTAAGAGAATCATTAACTGATATGTTTGACTTACTTCTGGGATCTCAATATCGTAAGGAGCTGCCTGGAATATGGGTCGGTTGTCATTGGCCTCTGATAATATGATAGTTAATCTGTCTGGTGACTGAAAGACATTGCATGGTGTATTCTGAATATAATATAATAACAAACTGATATGAATGGTTGATTAACATTAACTGAAACTTACAATATTCGGACCATCGGACACAGTCACTCCAAGTGGCATTACATTATTAATCTAGAATAAAGAAAATAAGAAAAAAAAATGTCTGAATTGATAAAACACATACGGAATACAAATTAAACTATTTAGTACTGAAGGCTCTCTAACCACCACACTTTACCTCTCTATCTAGTGTCGCACGGACTGATACACTCCCGCTGTTACTGTCAACTGTGAAGTAATTTTGATTGGGCGCAACGAGTGTAAAGGTCAATGGGTCATTTTCTGCGTCCGATGCGTCAATCGTGAACACGTGGACACCTATGGAAACAACATTGGTGGAACATATATAAATGTGTGCAGTAGTTGTTGAGGTATAATGTCACAAAAGTAAAACAAAATAGGTCTTCATAATTCACACACACACGTATATACGGTACCTATGGGGGTGTCTTCACACACAGTGTAAACTTTAGTGTTGATTGTGGGACTGGTATTTGCTGTAGAAAACAGACACATTATGAATAAATGTCACTTAGTAAAGACATAATGACAAAATTGAAATAAAATTAACTGAATACTCACCATTACTTGAGCCGATAAGGCACAACACTAGCATAATTCCTATGAGCCCCTCCATGTCTGCAAATAAAAAGAATGAGCAATCTGATAAGTAGAGCTGATTGATACAAGTAGTCAATTAAACAATTGAACACCACACTTGAATTTAACAAATTGGTTATACAGTGTTTCTCCTTAATAGTATTGAATAGTTTTTGCATCTATTCAACAATTCATTTTAATGACAATATTTCAGTCTGGCCCAAAGAGTTGGACCGGCCTTCTGACCATGAGACCTACATTGCTATCCATAGAGCCATGCTGCTAAAAATGATGACCAACTCAGCTTACATTGCAAATACTTAACTTAGCTTTGCTGCTTTTCTCTGATTTGTATTTTGTAAATTAGTATTATGATTTTATTTTTGGTTGGACACAACAAGCAATCTGAAGAATTCACATTGTGAGGGGCATGTCTGACTAAATGATTCATCGATTAATTGAAACAATGGTCAGCAGATTAATCAAAAATTGTAGCTTGCATCCCTAATTACAAAGCAAAATAAAAGATTATTCTGATAAAACCTTCAAAATTCAGACATTTAAGTCACTTATGTGATTCACTTATGGGTTGAAATTTAACAGCATATTGCACCTGGCCACACCCAAATAACAATGTGTTTTCACCACCTGTTGTGATGTCACTGAGCAGTGTCTCATAACATGTTGTAACGTTTCATGACTAAGAGAGCAGAGCTGCGTCAGCTCTCTGCCCTGTGTGACTTCATCTTTAATAATGATACAAATGGAGGTAATTAGACAAGATCTGCTTTATGTAAAATTGTGTTAAATTGGAGAATTAAATTACATCATGTTTACCAATGTAAGCAAGAACGTCTACAGTAGACACATTTGAATATAACATGAGCAACACTAGGGAACAAAACCTCTCAATCTCATCAAGATGAAGTTAGTCTTCAAGAGACAACAACAAGTAGGACATTGTACAGTACCCCTCGGTTAACTTACGTTTTTGACGGTTTGCACAACTTTCCCCGAATCTACTTTCTTATTGACAGAGACAAAAATGAATCTGCACTTTTGGTAGGTTTTGGATGTTATAAGCAATGATCTATTTTGAATATATTTCAGTATCATCTGGTTTTTAATGCTAGGACTTCAGCAGATGAAACACTCTGATATCTCCATGCTACTGAAAATTGTTTTAACTAAATATGTATCTATGAAAAGACGAGTATAGGCTATAAATACGCTAGAGTTATACAGTACAGTAGAAGATAGTTTACTATGTCAGATTCAACAGAGCAGCAAAAATCACATAACTAAAAACTAAAAACATCACATGAAAATGTAGCAATCAGACTTACCGATCGACATTCACTGAGGTGGTTCCGCTTTATGTCTAGATGAGACCTTTGGCTCTTGTTCCTCCCTGTGAATATTGCCTTGCAGTTGTAAATATAAATGATTAACACAAGTATGAGATGCACAGCCAATAACGAAGTAGTAAACCTTCGTGCGTATGTATCTTGACAAAACGCACCCAAAAACATTGCACTGAAGTGAAATTGATATATTAAACAGAAATATCCACCTGTTGTTTGCTCTCATGACTACTTTATGGTTGTTTTAAGCCTGGGTAGTAATGAGAGAAAGGAACAGGCAAACTTCTCACCCCATCATTGGCTGGCCAGCCCTGTCACTAGTAATAAATGGCAGCATGCCATACTGGGTCATCAGAACCCGGGAGCTCTTTCTGAATGGGTGATTCTGTTGTCATGGCAACAACAGCAGGCTCTTTGCTTCCATTGCGGAAGACCAGGGGCCTTTCTAAAACATGTCTCATCAGAACCAATCAGTGGACCAATGCCCTTTTCAAAAAGCACAGATCCATGTACCTCCCTAATGAGTTCTTCTCAGTAAGCCCCCCACCCCTTTTTTTTTTGCCTGCCCTCCTAATCAAAAGCTATTACACAAAGGATTATTTTCTCTTCTTCTATCTTCACACACTGGCCTCATTCATTATCAGACCTTTGCCCCTTCTCTTTACCCCAACAGAAAACATGTAACAGTGTGATTTTAAAATGGAGTCCTTGGAATGGTGGTAAATGAAAACACACTTCTGTCCTCCTTATTACTTATTGCAAAATATTTAGCTGTCATGCTAAATGCTCTTAAGAGAGAGAATTGTCGTTTTTTAAAAGGGATGTTCATGTTTTTACAACTGAGTCATGCTCATCCCAGTGACAATAGCATTGCTAACATGCTGATTCTTAGCAGGTATGGTGTTCACACAGTTCACCATCTTAGTATAATTTGTTGGCATGCTAGCACTTGATAGCTGGCACTCCACAGAGTGCAGCTGAGGCTGATGGGAATGCCTTACATATTTAGTACTTGGTCATAAACCAAGGTATTGACCAAATTAAATTGTAACCTCTCTGCTGACTGTTGGAGGGAAAGTCAAGTGATTATCAAAGTTTTTACAATTCATCTCAAGGGTGACATGCATGTACCAATACTGCTAGCATAGCTTTAAACACAGTAACCATACTAATTTGTCAAATTGACCTATAATGTGTCTTAAGTCAAAAAAGTAGTGTTTGCAATTGGAGAATAGCCTTTGTTTAGTACGTCGGGATTGAATGATTGATTGATGATGAGTGTATGATGAAAATCATTCAGTTAGTTGAACAGAATATGTGACCTTTTACAAAGACGTTTGCAACCAAAGGCAGCCTACGTGTGGAATATTATCATTCACATACTCATAAGCAACATCTGTCTTGGTATTGATGACATATCCTAGAACTCTGATACACATAAACCAATTAGACTTTGGTTTATGATTTACAGTACTGAACACGACACTCCCACTCTTGTCCCTGCAATGAAGCAATCTAAATTGTTGGGAGTGTCATCAAAGCAAATCCAGTAAACAGAAACCTAAAAATAAAAAAAATCTAACTTTAATTAATGATCAAACGATCACAGGGTTAGTCAGGGTGTGGTCTTTCCACATAGACAAGATGATAAAAAAATCCTGATAAGTATTGACGCACTTTGGCTCATGGATTAAGAAACATAAATGTCAATTACAGTTATAGTTATTTGTGCCAATACATAAATTACATTACATTACATTACATTACAGTCATTTAGCATATATATGGAAGGACCCTCTGAGGCATAATCCTTGTTTTGATGTAGTGTGGAGGAACTATATCAGTCTACTAAAGCAGTATCCATTTTGCCATATTATTATCTACTTCCTTAGAAAAAGGGACATTCATCTCTTTGGCTTTTGGGGGGATACTTGTGTCTCAGTGTATATCCTTCTTTCTTTTTTTAACTCACTCATCACATTTTGGCAGTAACAATATTAATGCCAAAATGTGATAAATGACTTCTAACACAAATGCAAATAAATCAAAAGTCTAGTGCACTGCATTAAGATCTTGCATGGGTTGAAATCAATGTTAACTCACCAGTCATCACTCATTCAACTGCTGGGGGAATAATGATCACTGAGGGCTCTATGTCTTTCAGTAAAAACTAAAGTAAGTCCTCTGTATAAAAAAAACAACAACTATGGACTTACAGTGTGCCAATCCTGCTTAGTGTCTAAACTTAACATAACCTGTCACGTGGACATTACTGAGGAGCAGAAAAGTAACAAAGTAGTTTTGACTTACTCTACTGTACTGTAATGTCCTGTCCCTTTACACTACAACTCTGGGTGATATATTGTTCTTACAACTTCACTGCATTTATCTGGCAGCTATACCTAATAGTTGTAGATTAAGATTGCACAAAAGAAACATATGATCAAGATAATATGATGCATTATGAGTTAAACTTCCCAATAAAGTAGGTAAACTTAGCTCAACCTCCACCATCAACATAGTAATGCTGTTTATAATTTACAAGCCAATTACATAATGACAGTCAGGAAGGGGCCATTCTTCATAATGAGTACTTTTACTTTTGATACTTTAAATCAATCAGTTAAATAATAAAGAGCCCTCTTGGATAAAACACGATGAAAAGCCCTCTGGGGTGCCCTTTAACCTTCTACCCATTGGTGCTCCACCGCAGGCAGCTGGTGCCTTGTTCCTTTTTTTCTGCCCCTCAGACAGCCCGAGCTTCTGCATTTGTCCTTCCCTCAAATGTTTTAATGTATTGGCTTTACCTTTATCAGTATTTTACACTTTGGCAATACTACTATTACTAAAATAAAGGTTCTGAATTCTTTATGTTTCTTCGCTTTCTCTCCCAGATTACAAATAAACAACCCTGAACTTTCCAGACAAACTGGAACACTTTTTTCTGTCCATTACGGTAAAAATGGCAGCACTGCGTGTGCTCTCTGCTCCTGAAACACGCAGAAATGGGGGTGTAACAGGGAATCGCAGAAACTCAAAGCAACCGTGTGACTGGATGACCATTTTCCAAACCAAAAAGTGGCGATTTCGGAAATAATCTCTTGGGTCACAAAACCATAAACCCGCACAACATACAGACAAAATGCATCGATTACATGAGCGTCTAATATTGAACACCTTTTTCACAACAGTGGTGAAATCCACGGAATGTTCCACACGGGAACAGCTGACCGTGGGATGCCGCACTTAGCCTAACGAGATGTGAACATTACAAGGGAAATATCAGTGATCAGATGTTTGCACATTAACAATCAGGTAACTACGCTGCTCCTCTCGTTATCGCTTTGTCTCGGTTGATTGTGGGGCTTTACAGTGCGTGTTTACGGGGGATGGTTTGACGGGCTATCAGGGCTGTCATCCTGCTGATCCTCCAGCCCCTCCTTGTTTTGCTGCTACCGAGTGCGATGTTGTAATGTTTACATTTAGTCAATGTGGCATACCACCGTTGCTATCCTCATACAGCTCTGTGTTAGGCGTGTACACGTCGGGATGCATTCATGTGCTTTGCAGTGGAGCATTCAAAACAGACGAAGGCATTATTTATTAACTCTTACTGGAGAAAATGGGCCTGATTGCTAGCTCATACGGCCTAATAAAGCTTCATAATCCTCGATTGAGGCATCACATAAAGTATTGTGCAGCTCCATTTGCTGGCCTACAACAATATTTAGATTATACATTTTGTGCACTAGTTGGTGAAGGGTGTTTGTGATCATGCAAGTGCAATATTACATAACCGGCCGGGTAGTGTACCGGACACTGTGGCCTCCAGTGAGAGTCAAAACAGTAGAGTTTTAGACCAACATTTTAGGTTTTGCAAAAACAGTGTTCATGCAAAAGAGACACTTGGTGTAGCCTATGTTTTCAGTGGGCTAAAGCTAATTATTTAAAATGCTATTTTACTTTTGGTCGAAATTGCTAAATTGATCACTTCTGTTTTTGTGTTTGAAGTGAGACAGGTTGCCTCAAGAGAGATGCTTAAGTTGAGAAATCCCCCAAAACTTTTCAGGTCAGTAATGGTCAAATGGTTAAATAATATGTTCCTGATTTGGAAAGAGTTCAACCTCTGGATAACTTTTATTTTTATTTTGTACTTTCTAGTGACTGGCTCTGGTGGAATAAGTATTAATCTATTTACTTAAGCGTCCCTACACACTATAAAAAATACAACATTACCAGATAAAGTCCTGAATTTTACTTGAGCAAATGTAGAGAAGTATTTGCAACATAATGCACTTCAAAGTAAAAGTATTCATTGTGCAGCATGGCTCCCATTAGTGTTGCTGAACATTAATGGATCATTATTACTAATGCATGCAAGCGCTTTAATGTATAAATGTTGAGGAGAAGCTTCAATTTGAATTGCTTTATATAGGCACTGCTTAATAGTTCAATCAAAGCATCAATGTAGGAAATGGAAATAAAGTAGAAGCACCTCAAAAATATGCAAATATACAACTCCAGTAAATGTATCTGCTTACTTCACACCACTGGTGACTTCTAGTTGCACTATAAATCTGCCTGTGCTATAGGTGGCAAGATGCAGTACGAAAAGTAACCCAAAAAAAGGTCAGATTATTCGGTCTGAGGGATATTTAATTATTTATTTGTTGAGTGTTTGTTGACCTCCTTTGTTTGGAAGCTACAAGTAACAACCGGAACTGCTTGTTTTGATACATTGTAGCAAAGGCTGTCTGGGTGTCTGCTGTCTGTGTTTGCTGCGCTCTGATTGGTCCCTCGCAGCAGGAGGCGTGGCTTCGTCATAACAATGCATTCAAGGGACATACACCCGCCAAGGAATGTTTCCTGTCGTCGTGTAGCGAATGTCCTCTTGTCACATGTCCGGCGGTGTTTCCTGCTCAGGTGAGCGCTGCCCTCAATGGACAGGACGTCTTGTGCGCTTTCTGGAGAAACAGAGAGTCTGTGCAGCAGCTGGAAGCGTGCGTAAGCGCCGTCCGACATTGTCCAAAAAATCTGTCGGGGAAAACAACAACAGCAGACTGGTCGGGGGGACAGTAGTCGCTTTGGGGTGCAAGGATAACCGGATGGGCCACGCCATTTCAGAGGCTGCAACAAACATCTCCCATCGCTCCTTCTCATCGAGCAAGCAAAGTAGCCAAGAAAGTAAGATGTGGTGTGTTGTTGGCCAACTCACATGGCCTGTAACCCGTGCGCAACAATGCTGGTTTATGCCTATGGTGTCACGTGGCACATGACTATAATATGCAGTGTTAATGTCCTAAATTCAGCATTCTGACTAAATGGCTTGTCGGCAGCAGTTTTCTGCAGCTGGTTGGGACAAAGCGTTAGCCTGGCGTGGCTAAAGTTAGCTGCTCTCCTTCACCAGGGGACGTCGACGCGTCCCGGACAGTGAGGGACCCACCGGGGGGTCATGTCGGTGCTTTTACGCAGCCGTGTGTGTGAGCGCTGGGCTTAACGTGGTGTTTGTAAGAAACGGTGTGGCGGTGCGGTGGCTTCCTCTAGCGCATGTTGGCGAGCAGTTCCGCTTGCCTTTCACATCTTTTGTTGTTGCTTTGTCTCTTGAGCACATGGCTCTCCATGTTTTTGTTCAGGCAGGCTACAGCGACCCCTATTTATTCTGCCCTCGAATATACCGCAACAATTACACTGCCTCTTTAACAATGTACAATAGTGCCATTCTATTTAAGCAACACCTGTAAAGTGTTTTATTATACCCTCAAATTAAAATTGTAACTTTGGAATTTGTACAACTAGACTGGCTTTTCTTTCTGTGTTAGAAATTACATTGATTTGGGTTCAAAAGGCCCAGATCTGGATCACTTTATTAAGGGCCATCAAACTTGTAATTGTCGTATGATATGTGTTAAAACACTGTCATGTGTTTTAAAATGTAATGTAGTTTTCAAGTATATTAATAAAGCGGCAATTGAAAGTGCTACTGGGAAATTGGAGCAAGTGAATATGAATTTTAGTTTTTAGAAAACACCTAGCAGTCATAACGGGTGGCCAATGTCATCTCACAAAAGGGAAAAGATGTAAAAATAAAATGTATACATTTAAATAACAAGAAACCTTGAATGTGCCCACAGTTGTTTTGTATTTAGGCCATTTCCAATGAGAATATTTGAAGTGTAGAAGTGAGATAAAAAATCCCTGAACAAAAACACGTGCTTAGGTAAAATACAAAGTCACAAACATTTTCTCAAATCATCCAAACCTAATTCCTATATTCCTATTTTGGGGGGGATTTACAGCACAGCTAATTTACAATCTGATTGTTTGAGAATAAACCTTAACTGTAAAGGAGAGTAGTTGTCACCAACATCGGGTGAGTGGTCATCATAGAAATTATCAATTTATATTGTAATTCAAAGTTATATTTTATTTGCACATAGTTATATAATCCAGTATCAGTGACATCATTTTAAATCCCATTGGGGTATGTGGTGTATCAAGCTTGAAAGTCTGTACATTTAGGATATGATGTGTAAAAAGGTGACTGACACTGTACAATTCCCACTTGATAGCTGGAATATGCCTGTTGTAAAGAGCTAAATTAGCTACCTTTAGTATTTTTTTTACTCCATGGCTTTCCACGACCAAACTGTGTACTCTGTTGATAGATACATTATATTAATAAGCTCTGTCTGTAGCATAAGAAGCAGGGTTGTGATTTTGTCAATTGGTGTGTTTTTGCAGGGTTGAGACAATCAGAGGCAACATACGAGTGCCTCCACTGTACAGTTTCCGTTCCCAGAGTGTGACTCGTCTGCACGACGTCACCAATGCGACCATGGGAAATAGCAGTAAATAGGCTGCCACCAACAGCCCCATTAAATCCAAGGAGGTTCCTTGGAGAGCCCTGCAACGCCCCGGTGCATCTCAGGAGAAGGTACAAACTTTGCCTTGTCTTTCCTTAAGACACTTTTTTTTATATAAAAGACACTTTTCATTTATTTTGTTGAATTTCACTTTAAAGTATGTAAACTGACATTGGGATACTTCTAACATCAACCAAATGGTAGTTTAGTGTGTGACTGTTGCCTTACCTACGGACAAAAAACTCATAATGCACCTTAATTATTCCTAAATGTAATTTAACATTAAGTAAACATAAAATTGTTACATACAACATGTTTACCAGGCTTTATCCAGCAAAACTGCACTCTGACTCGTTGAAAAAAGGGTGATTTTCAAGCACCATAAGCCCTTGTCAACATAAACTTAATAAAAACTTGGAAGTATGACTTGCTTCTTTCCTCAAAAGATATTTAAGATTCCAAAGGAAGAAAAAAATTGCTACATTGTGTTTTATTTAAAGTATGCTAGTAATTAAATGGTATATTAACTGCACTGCATTTTAATTGAGCTATTGGTCTTACCGCACATTTGTTTTGCAACATTCGCACATACATTTATACACTGGTGGCAGAGGCTGCAATACGATGTACAATGTATTGAACTGTCTGTGGCAATTTTGTTATTCTGTGTAATGTTACAGCCCACCAGTGAGACGCCAGTGGGGGAGACGAGACAGGCCTGTACTGCACACTTCTCTGGTCCAGGATGAGAACTTCCATCATCTGCTTTTCTCCCAACATCACCAACAGGTTCCTTTAGATGAGTCCAGACAGTACAGCCGCACCAGCACACCACCACGCATGCTTCACCCTGCTGCTCACCTGCCCCAGCAGAGCCCCATCATGGTGGATCTACATGACCAGGTAACTAAATAAGAACAACCTGATGGGTACAGTTGTGGATGTGTTGTCTGTCCAAACATGTTTCTAAGTAATGTGCATATTTACTATGAAACATGCCTGGTGTTGTGTAATAGTATACATTAGTTCTTTTTTGCAGACACGCAGATTGTGAGTCACCCCATCTCTCCCCCCATTCTTTTCTTTAAAGATGCACCAAGGATCCGTTCCAATATCATACACTGTTACAACGGTGACGACCCATGGATTTCCTATCCACACCGGGCAGCCCCTTCCGGGGTGCAACACTCAGCAGCTCCCAGCATGCTCGGTAATGTTCAGCGGACAGCTCTCTCTGCTCTGCTGCCTTCCTCCTCCTGTGAGTTTGAAAAGGAAGAGCCCAAATGTCAGTGGCATCCATGTAGCACACCATACCAGCCATGCAATCTGTCACCTTTCATGACTAACAAATATCTGCTGCTGTTACTGTGCAGGATTTGTGGTTTAGTCTTGATGTAAGCACAAGAAGTAGAAACAGTTAAGCAACATAAAATATGATTCTGTAGGGTATTTAGTGTATGTGTGGAAACAAACAGAATAATAATTAGTGTCGTGCCAATACTGTCAGTGGTGTGGTTTTATGTAATCTCTTCTGTTCACTACACGCTTACAACATGCTTTTATTATAATTGCCCTACTGCTTATGTAAGGAAAACATTTGCTTTAGTTAGGGGGAGACTGCTTCATAGTGTAATTAAAATGATAACATCAATAAAATTAGGGGGGGATTTTATTTTATTTAAATTCTGTCCGCTCTTGTGTATTTTTTTCTCTCTACAGCTCATACAGGCATGTACCATGCAGCATATGCCAGTGTCTTATCAAGCCTTTCCACCCCTGATCTCCAGCGAACATTTTGTATTGCACCCAACCCCATCTGTACCCCCCCACCAGCCACCGCACCTTACTCCTTTGAGCCAATTTGTCCCTTTACAGCCTCAGCACCCACGCATGGTGAGTAGTCCACAGCATACACATGCTCATGAATGAAAACAAAGCATGTTGAATGTTATCAGTAGCTTTTTGGTTTGCATACATATGTCTCAACACCATTTCCTGTACATCTATCTCTCCTCTCAGCCTCTACAGAGGGTAGACAATGAAGTTGACCTAAGAGGGGACCAGCACCCATTAGGGACCTTCTCCTACCCTCCCTCTCATCACCCACCAGCGCTGCCTCCTTCTCTGCCCCTACAGTATCTTCCTCAAGAGCCTCTGCATCAGGAGCTTCCCTTTGGTGTGGTAAGACGGCCTTTCTTATATGTTTTTGGGGAAATTGACAGTGCACTTATGACTAATATTTTAGAAAAAACGGCGTGGGATTGTTTGGACAGTGGATTGTGCTTGCAGGAGGCTGTTCGATCCTTTTTTTTTTGTGGAGTTCCATTCTGTTCTATCAGACCTGTAGCAAACACCGTCACTACTGCTAACTACAACAGCTTTGAAGCTTATTGTCTCATAATGGGCAAGTGTCCTTGCAAAAAAGACCTAAAGGTGCTAAGTTCCAAATTCAGAGCATATCCATAATTGAGAGATTGTCTCCACACTTAACATGGTAATGGCTGAGGATGGCGGCTTGCAGCTAACGGTGCTAAAAGCACAAACTGTGCAAACAGAGGCAACAGTGCTGACACAGATAACTGTGTAGACCTGAGGGGGATATGAAGGGTGGATGCTTTGCTTTTTGAACATGGCATAGGACGGGACTAGCCAGTGGGGCACACACATTTGGGTCTCACATGCATTAACATACACTTGTAGCCAGACCAGCTCCTTCAACAAAGCTCTGAGAAGCCCCGATAACAACACACAGATGAAGTGTGACTTCATTCACTGCTCAGGTAGACATTACTCCACTATATCTTTACATAGCAAATTGTTGTTTGATGCTAAATTAATGCTCCAAATTTGGAATTCAGCACAGTTTAAATGAACCTGAATTAATTCATAAAATTTGAGTGGCTAATCAAGCCATCCATTTTATGCCAAGTATCCACATTCAAATGGTCCAAGTTTAATTGGGAAGAAAAATATTTATATCATTAGAAATGATTGTTAAATTATTCTAACAGCGTGCTGAAAGAAGAGGGAAAAGTGACCTTTTTGGTTTTCCATCATACTTTCATACTTTGCTGAAATAATTGTGAAACAAGCATTCCATTACATTACAGTCATTTAGCAGACGCTTTTATCCAAAGCGACTTACAATCAGTAGTATATTACATATCATTCACCCATTCACACACTGATGACAGGCTACCATGCAAGGTGCCACCATCAGACTCTAACTAACATTCATGCAACATCCAGTCCACACCGATGGCAAGCCTTCAGGAGCAACTTGGGGTTAAGTGTCTTGCCCAAGGACACATCGACTGCCAAAGCCGGGTATCGAACCACCGACCCTCTGATTGGAGAACTACCTTGCTCTCCACTACACCACAGCCGCCCGCATTACATTGCATTTTATGTGGTATTAAAAAGGACTTAAATTTTACTCTGTAAACCCTGCAGAAACACTGAGTACAACTGCCTTCTCATACTGCTGGCCACTGAGTAGCTATATTGCAGCAGTCTTGGCGTTTCTAACTTGCTCAAAAGCACCAAGATGGTAGTTGGGGGGGCACGTGTATCATACCTAAGAAGGTGCATATAAGTAGGGGGTACTAGTGTGAGTAAAACTAAACTTAAATAGATGTCCAAAGGCCAATTATTAACTAATACCATGAATTTGCTGTATTGCATTGCAGTAACTGCTCGAATTCATTGATGTTTTAAGTTCCGCTATTCCTGCTATGAGGGGTCTAAATCTCTGTGTAAAAGGTGTATGAATCTTATTTATTTTGGAACAATAAAGAAATAAGTGTTCAGATTTATGCTTAAAACTAAATGGCAGTTATTTAGATCAAGATTGACAAACCTTTGACAGGGAAGAAAAGAAAAGCTGGTGATGCTCACAAAGATTAGCATCAAATAAATCCAAAATATGAGGAAGCTTATCTTGCTCTGAAGTTTATTTTAAGTATAACTTAGCACAGTAATGATAATGAAATGTATCTTGTGCCTAAAAAGTCTGGCAGTTTAGGCAAAGTCTAACTTTCAGTTAAGTAAAAAAAACTCATAATTTGCTCCTTTTTGTTACTGGCTAGTAAAAATGCTATCAAATGTCAGAATAAAGTTTGGGACCTAGTGTCTTAATACGGCAAGACATGTTTTTTGCTTTAATAGTTGCTCATTGAAAAGCAACCAAATGACTTTGCTTAACATAGCATATTCTTACATTACTCGTTTTCAGCTACAGCTCGGTCAGAGGTGCCTTCCAACCGCTCTAAAGCCGCCACATGTTGCATCTCGTGTATTTGACAGGTGCTGTTATGTATTCCCATATGAACTGTTCCAAGATAATTGTCGCATTACTATAAAACTGCTCTTGTATGCACTGTTCTAACTTTTTTTTTTTATTATACTTATTTTGGTCACCAAGAATTTTCAGTGTGTCTTTATTTCCTAAACAATATCCTTCTAATGCAGTAAGACTACTCTTAAACTTGCTATCAAATGTTTATTATCAAGTTCACTTTAGTCACAGACTTCTGTTCAACATGATTCCCTGAATCTCTGTGTGTCATTCCTCAGCCATATCCCCACATGCTGCCCCGGCGAGTGAGTGGACAGAGATACCGGTTGCAGCAACCTCTACCCCCTCCTCCTCCCCCTCCATCTTACTACCCAGGCTTTCTCCCTTACTTCCTGTAAGTACCTGCAGTACAAATCACCCTGTTTGTGAAGCAAAGCAATTTTATTTATGTGGTTATTTACTTGAATGTCAAATAGATTTTACTCAGGTACTGGCCTCAGCAATCAACTATTCTACTATGTCAACACTGCAGCCGAGTAAGGCTTAATAATATACAATCTGGCTTCTGCATCTCTACTTTTCAAGCAGGATAGAAGCTATCAACTCTAGCTCCCCCTTGTTTCTGGTGTTTGCAGAAGAGGTGCTGCTTCACAGTGAAGTTGCAGTGATTGTGTTGATGCTCAACAAGTTTTGTTTCTCTCTGTGCTCAGGTCAATGCTTCCTGTGCCTCCAACAGCAGTGGGCCCAGCAATCAGTTTAGACCTGGATGTGGATGATGTGGAGATGGAGAACTATGAGGTTAGTGTTCATTTTGGCTGCAATTATTTTAGATAAAAATGCTCATTTGTTTTAGTAACATTTTAGTCATTACTACCCTTTCTCTACCCTAACGTTTCATATAGTTTTAGTCGCAGAAAAGTCATAACAGTTTAGTCAACCACTAGTCATTAATGTTTTCTCTCTTAATTAGTTTTTTTTAGACCTGTGTCAAATATAATTTTCCATCAGATTATACTGATTTATATAAATGCTAGACTAGATTGACGGACTATATAGTTCAGTCAAAACAATAATATTGTAATTTAAGTCAAATTTATTTCACATAACATTTCATCTTATCATTATCTGATGAAAAACAGAGGTTGAAAAATTAAGAATGCACCTTTTGTAGGGATGGGCATTTCAAGAAGAATACTATTCGATCATTCTATGAAATCCGTAAATACTGTGTGAAGAGGCGCCATACTTTCAAATTGAACTCGATGAATTAAGCGTTTACTTTGACCAAATTGGTGGAACAGTGCAAAAAGACCGTTTTGGTGAGTTTTAAAATACATAAAAAAAATGTTCATACTATAATTTAGTCTTTTTCGTCAACGATATTACATGTTTGATATGGTTACTGTAAGTGTTTAATGAAGTCTGTGCCATCTTACCACAGTCATTTAAAAAGGTCGTTGACGAAGATATTTTGTCATAGTTTTAATTAACGAAATTAACACTGGCTTAGCTTGATGGTTTATGGAATAGCAAATTAGTCTTGATTAAATCTTTTTACACACATTGAATATACAGTATAAACTGGGTTTGAGCTGTCTTCATTTTAATTAGTTTGGTCATTAGTGTTCAATCCATTGTAATCCACTTGGAATTACAATTAATTTCATATAGAGGTGCTGATGGTTTACCTTAATTTGGAAAATGTTTAATAATTTAGAATTCTGACAGAGCATCAGAACCATACATTCTAAAAGCTAGAAATAGTACAAGACCTTTTTTAGTGAAAGGTTTCTGTCTCTTGCTCTCACACTCTCCCTCCCTCCCTCCCTCCCTGTGCTTAGGCGTTACTGAATCTGGCGGAGAGGTTGGGTGAAGCGAAACCACGTGGACTCACTAAAGCCGATATAGAGCAACTTCCGTCCTACAGATTCAACTCAGAGAATCATCTATCTGAACAAACGCTGTAAGCCTTTTCCTCCCCTTTTGATTAAGTAAACTACTTATTCAATCACAATAGATGCATTTATTTCCTGTTAACTCAATCCTCTCTTCTCCTCAGGTGTGTTGTGTGCTTTAGTGACTTTGAGTGTAGGCAGCTACTTCGGGTATTACCTTGTAACCATGAATTCCACGCAAAGTGTGTGGACAAATGGTTAAAGGTAAGTTCATGCCAGTTTTAATAAGCAAACTTTTTCATAGTGTTCTCTTAATTTTATATGAATATTTTGATATGCTGTGCTTAATACATTAATGCTTAATGTCGCCGCTTTACTTCCAGACCAATCGCACTTGTCCTATCTGCCGAGCCGATGCTTCGGAAGTACACCGGGAGGTGGAGTGAGAACTGTCTCTGAGTGCTGAACTGGAAAGCTGCACACACCAGAGTCTCTCCCAAAACTGGGGACACCTGCCACCTAACCTGCGTCCACCAGTAAATATAGCTTACCAACCCACCACTCCTGCCCCTTCCTAAACAATAAGCAATCCAGGATTGTTTTCTGGAGCCTGTTGTACCTCTGCTGTGCTTCATTGTCCAAGTCTCATGAAACCCACTGCCTATCGCAGCCTATAGCCAGAGTTCTGGGATCTCCGGCCAGTTCTTTCTCTGCCCCCGTGTTGCAGATTCCAAAGATTTCCCCTACAATGCATTATTTGCTGCTTTTGTTTACAGGGTTTCATTTTTATTTGGTGGATTTGGTTGTGGAGTTCAAGAAAAAGTGGGAGTCCTGCATTGGAAGTGGTAAGTCGGAGGATGATAGGCTGGACACCTAGTGCAATTAGCAGAAAAAATAATAGGAACGCTTCAACATGGGTGTCTGTGTTTGGAGGCGATGCCTGACCATCATAGATGCATGTTTGTGTAGATGTTGGGCAAAGTGACTTGTTAATAATGTATGTTCTGCAATAATGTATTGATCATTTAAACAGTTTTACCCCATATTTGTTTTAGATTTGCAAATTCTATTGTGAAAGTGTGACTTGCTGTGGTTAAACGCAGATTCTGTTAAGCCCGACGTTATGGACTGCAAGTGATGGGACATGCAACTGTGGGGTTTCTTCTACTCCTAATTATCCTCTCTGGAACACAGATGTGTTCAAAAGCAGTCATGGATTAACGGACTGCGTCTTTTTGAGGTCATCTGGCATAACTGCACAAGTGCTACATCCACCCTCCACGTCAGCATTGTTCCTCTGGCAAGCGTGTATGCGTGTGTACATATAGTGTGTGTGTGTGTTTGTCCTGTTGACAGAGCCAATGCATTGTGTAACCACTGGATACAGGGCAGCATGCTAGGATTTGCATGAACTGTTGATTCAGACTAGCAATATTTTAATCAAGCATTGCCACCAAAATTGTCGAATTTTAAGAAAAGAAGAGACAAATAAGCATACTAAAAGAACTGCTTGCTTATTCAGAAAGCACCACAAAGGAAGACTAGCATGTGGTTCCACCGTAACTGCTTTTAGGGAGGGGAATCCCCGTCTGAAGGCTGTGCTGATGCCATAAAGCTCTGGAGGTCTGTGCAGAAAGCAATATGTGCAGTGAGTGGCAAGTTTTAAATGAACTTTCTTCCCCTTTTAGGAAGACTAGGATTTTTATTTCATTGTTTGTGAGCCAAATCCAATATACAGATATAGCCTACCGTTCAAGATTTCAGATCTGCCTTCGTATGACCTTGACAAGCACAAACCTATAACTAACCCTGAAAAAACTTTGTCATTTCCACTTGTTTTGAAGGTATGCTGTTAAAAAAACGTTTATTTATTTGCTTTATCTTCTAGAGAAAATACATTGAAGGAAACAGTTGGAGCACTAACATGTTTGTGTAATGTATGTGTTCTAATTTCTACTAAACTTGGTCAGGTCATTGTCTTAGGCCATGGTAATGGTGTTGTAAAAGAGCAACTGTACGTATAGCTTCAGTGTGAATGCTTTTAGAAATCGTCTGAAGACAGAAGAATGTTGAAAAAACCCTTGTAGAAGTCACTGGTGACACTCCACGATACTTCAACTCTGTATCCCACAGTGATTAGGACGGGGTTCAAATGACACAGAGCTGGAGTGTTCAGTAG
The DNA here is from genome assembly GCF_027596085.1 of Anoplopoma fimbria. NCBI lineage: Eukaryota > Metazoa > Chordata > Actinopteri > Perciformes > Anoplopomatidae > Anoplopoma > Anoplopoma fimbria. Next base: position 8,774,247 of record NC_072452.1, on the reverse strand, counting down.
TGTAGAAACACTGTTAGACTTCTAGTTCCCTGCTTGTGTTCACTCTTTAAAAAAAAAAACCCAGTGTATGTTTTCGGGTGGGTGGAAAGAAAAGCAACAAATGGACTTTTGCTTTGAATTCACTCTTGTCTCTTAACTGCCCCACTAAGCACTAACAGGCAGTTGTAACCTTTGCTTTTAGGTGTAAAGGGATCTTGCCTTTTCTTTACTTTTGTTTCTAAAGTGAATGTGAGTCTTTGATGTGTGTGCCACCTTCAAGAGAAAAAAAGAAGCCATTTAATGAGTTAAAACCCACAGCTTTGAGAATTAACCTATGTGTACATATCTATTCGCTGGCATATATTGTAAGTTTAAAAAAAAAAAAAAAAAAAAAAAAAAAAAAATCACTCAGGGCCTCTCGGTATATAAAATTAAAGGAGAACAGTCCATTTCAGATGGAAAGGTTGCCATGAAAAGGGTATATCTGATTTAATGTGGTTGTTTTCCTCAGACCACAAATAATTTAACGTAATCAATTATAATATTAAGTTTTGTCGGAAATAGTAGATATTACTTCATTTAAAGACAGGCATGCAAGAAAAAAAGATCAGTAAATATTTGATTAATATTCACTGAAAAGAGGCAATGTATACTGCAACTCATTACAAGTGTATACTTTTGTTCTTTTACTTAAACCATATGTTTGACATAGCGGTTGTGATCCCTTTTCTAAATGTGCCGTGGTGCACACTATCCTACCTAATTCACTCCTAAATCTACTTCAGAGGTGTTTTGCATGACATTAAAAAAAAAAAAAAAAAAAAAAAGAAGTAAAACAAGTTTGTTATAGTGGAGGATATCTCAAAATCTGGTGGAGACCTATTTAATGGTGCACAATATGCATGCTTGTCAACCAGATCCCAACTGATTTTTAGCTCTATTTGGCTTTGGGTTCTGGAGGTTTGGATCTTAACGCTCAGCTGATAACTGCCATGCATTGTACTGCACACATTTGTAATAGAACTGAATGACTACAAGATTTTATTGCGCTAACTTCATTTTATAGAGGGAAAAAAAACTGGTCTTAAATCCAGAATTCTTACATACATTGTGTTACTGTTATTTCCCTAACGACTGAAAATGACATGCTCTGAAACTACTGTAGTTAATCAAAAGCCATAGTGAAACGGTGCTAGATGTTCTGCTTTTAGGTATGAAAACTCACTTGCGTGAATGCAATAGTTTGTCATGGATCCCATGTATTCTTAAAGCATGTTATACTAATACCCCTAAACAATGTCAGTGAAAATCAATATAGTTTAAGGGATTTTTAAAAAAAAAAAAGTGTTGTCATACTTATTTCAGTGTAGTACTGTACCTACCTATCAGGCTCTTGCTCTCAGTGTATCAATATCTTAAAATGTATTGTTCACATATAGATACCTTAATTGATGTTAATATTATCTTATTTTGGAATTAATATTTAATTGACAATATCCAGCTACCCTAATAAATAAAAAGATAACCTCCCCTTAAGGCCTAGGTAATGGGGTAACTTTTATTGACAACTGAGAATAGAGTCTTGTAGTCTTTCTGTTAAGAGTTATTGAATTATCTCACAGCTTGTGTGGTGCAAAAATGTGTTCCAATAAGCAGCTAAAATTAATTTAGGATTTGTGATTGATTGCTCCGTAGATGCCATTTATTGTTTACCAATGACTTTTGCTGTGGTGGGATAGTGGTTTACTGTTCTTACTCTCCCTGGCCTCTAGGGGTCCTTGCCTGAACACCAGACTACCCACCCGCCGATAGAGCCAGGGGCATGTGTTCTGTGTTAGGCAGATGTTTTGCTTTGGTACTTGCACATTTACAGTTACCTCATTTTTTCCATGTTTGTATTGGGGGGTGGGGGGGAAAAACAACTAATATATATTATATATAGGAAATGGTTCTTATTGTTATAATTTTTCATTCCATTGGAATCATATTGTTTGTAGCATTTAACATAACTAGTTAGTGTATTATATATACATCTGTATACTGTTTGAAATTTTTAAGATTTGTACTTTTTTTAAATGAAAGTTGCTAGTTATGCTTTACCAAGTAGTGCAATCATTTTTTTTTAATTGTGGCTGATTTGAAAGGGTTGTTCACTAATAAATGTATAATGTATACCAATATAACAATTGTCTTGTTTTACTTAAGCTATTAAAGGTAAGGTTTGACATTTGTGTGAAAAAACAAGAAAAATGTTGGCCCTACAAAAAAACCCAAAAAGTATGTCATAACAATTTCATTATATATTTACTGAAGAAATGTCCAACTACACTGTGCCATAAAACATTTCATTATTTATTATGTCAGTATATAATGTCATAAAAAGTCATAGTATTTCAAGAAAAATTTCATAAAAATGTACCGAATAATATATAAGATGTCATAAAAAAGTCATAGCATAGTATGTCATAAAAAGTGTCAGTATATCATAAACACTTAATGGTATTGATTGAAATTCTTTAGACATACTATACTATTACTCTTTTTTTCGACTTTTTTTCAACATACTACAGTATAACTTTATTTTGACATATTATACTATGACTTTTTTTTTTACTTTTTTCGACATACAATAGTCTGACTTTTTTGACATATTATACTATGACCTTTTGTCTACTCATTTCGACATACTATGCTATTACTCTTTCTTTTACTTTTTTTAGACTTTTTGGACAAACTATAACATGACCTCTTTGGAATATTGTACTATTACTC